>NC_090646.1:300910507-301063025 GCF_040937935.1 Hyperolius riggenbachi | reverse complement strand
GGGGGCTGGGAAGGGTAGGCTCCTTTCAGTCTCAAACAAACTCTCTGAGCAAGTTATGGGTGACTGCTGGAAAACTGCCCTTTAAAGGCGCTTGCAGTGTTGTTGTTTTTTTTTGTTTGTTTGTTTTTTTTTTTTTTTCGTTTTGTCACCTCTTAACTGTTATTGCAGTGTCCCACCCAGTGACCTCAACATTATCTCTTACCTGCCCAAGGTGCCAACACCCACCCCCTACCCTTTATTGCAGCCTGTGCTATGAATGAGTGGCTCGTAGGCCATTACCTTTCTACCTGGTGTCCTGTTAACGGGGAATATCTCAAGGGTTGTGCATCCGCCAGCTTGCTAGAAATTGGCCGTTAGTGGCCGTTGCAGTAGCGCTTAACGCTTGAAAGCACCGACTGTGGGGTAAGTGACCAGCAAGTATGGTTATGCTTAACAATTCAAATTTCTTTATTCACTTTATTTTATTTTAGTTTCTTATATACTTACCGGTACCACCTTGTACCCCATCTTGTAGAGTATAATGCATATCTATATATATAGTCATAAAAACATTATTTTAGTTTCTTATATACTTACCGGTACCACCTTGTACCCCATCTTGTAGCATATAATGCATTTTCCAGTCATAAAACATTACCTTAGGCCCGGTGCCCAGTTTTTGTTTGAATCGTGATAATCTAAATAAAATGGCCAATCGTGGCTGCATTGCATTGATTTCAGAAATATTTCATGAGGGAAAGTCACTGATCCTTTTCTCCTATGTAATCTCTACCATGCAATGATCATTTATACTGTATATACCATATGATGCAGTAACCTTATGGGTCATCCACTGCCTGCAGAAGAAGGCCTGCGATCCCCCGCCTTACGAGGACTGTAGCGCAAAGGTATATTCGGTCAACTTTGTACTGAACCTATAAGGTACCCTACATACCATCAAGTACATGAGTCAGATATGTTTCTGCTGATCCCTTGACAAATGCCCTTCCATACCAGCCACCAGCCTTCAGCTTCCATTACACCACCACTCCTCACTCCTTAATTGATATCATCCATTAACATCCTCCGTCGTCGCATTAACTTGATTATGCCAGCTTGGTGGCCATTATAACATTATACATTAAATCGCCAGCTTGGTGGCCATTATACCATTATACACTAAATTGATTATGCCAGCTCGGTGGCTGGCCACCAGCCTTTAGCTTCCATTATAACATTATACATCCGTTGCATTAATTGATTATGCCAGCTCGGTGGGAAATACTTTTCTCAAAGTCCAGAGATGTGGCATTGTCAAGGGTAGCATACTATCTATCTATCTATCTATCTATCTATATATACATACATATATACATACCCACACACACACACTTATCTACATATCCATACATTTATACCCATACCCACCAATACATACCCGCTTGTCTATGTATATATATGCATACACACAAACACATATATGCTGTATATCCATACACACCTTATTATTATTGATTTGTAAGCGCCAACTTATTCCGTGGCGCTGAACAGAGTCAGAAACGAACCTGGGGTACATAATACGGACAATGCGCGGTGGCGTACTGGTTAGCGCCCCGCACTCGCTGGGTCCCCGGTTCGAATCCCAGCCAGGTCAACATCCGCAAGGAGCCCATACGTTCTCCCCATGCCTGCGCGGGCCTCCCCCGGGCACTCCGGTTTCCTCCCACATCACAAAACACACAGACAAGCCAATTGGCTTCCCGCCTAAATTGTCCCTAGACCACGATACATGCGCTACGTGTTATAGACATATGACAATGGTAGGGACTAGATTGCGAGCCCCTCTGATGGACAGTTAGTGACCAGACAGTATATTTAATCTGTACAGCGCTGCGTAATATGTCAGCGCTATATAAATACTTAAATAAATAAAATTAAATAACTAAATATACAAATTGGTGAGGGAAAATAGACTAAATTGGTGACAAAATAAATTACATACATATATATATATATACATACCTACATACCTACATATATCTCCGTCCGCTGCACATGCACCTGTAACAAAAATCCACTCATATGTATCCACCTACACCTACATGCCTCAGCGCTGTGAAGTTTGTTGGCGATCCCTAAATACCATAACCAAGTAGGTAGTAAATAAATACCTACTTATATACCACCTCTATGGTAAAGCAATAGTAATGACAAGTTTAATTAACAGCCCTTCTATGTGTGTACCTGTATTGCTGGGATCACAATGTAAGACCAGATCACTGATCAATGTTGTTGGTGTGGAAGACAACAAAGAGAATTAGCATATCCTTGTGATCAAAGTCAACCAAAACTCACAGCAGATGGCTTTGTTTGGGGGTAATGTACTGTACTTATACTTTCTCCCTCCCCCTCCCCATAAACATACACACACCTCCCACAAGCAAACTCAAGGCAGACTATATTGTCCAGGAGCAATGGCTGGTGCCTTAGAGAACAAAAGCTGGCTAAATTTTTGGCCATCGCTTTGACTAGAATAAATTAATGCAGTGGTAGCTCTGGCCGACATTATGATACTTTAAAGTGAACTTGTATTTGATAAGTAGAAGCTTGCATTAAATTCTAGCTACTGACATCAGAGTGCTATAGGAACAATTTATCGCATTTCTTGCACAGCGTTCTGTGTGAATGGGGCCTAAACCTTTGTATGCATGGAAAATTACCGTGCTACCGCTGATGTAGCCATACATTATAGAATTTTCTTGGACCTTCATCAGAACGATAGTAAACTGAATTGGGTTTAAGTATAGATCGCAATTACCATCACAGTATAAAGACAGACAGACTGCGCTGCATGATCTGCTGTACTGGCTACTTCAGCAGGAAAGTGCGGGCTAGATTGGAACCCGACACTTCCTGTAGGTAACTGTAGCTTTGGTTTTATAAATCGCCCCCATATTCCGTGGTGATTCACAGAGTAAATATAAATAGGCAAATGCTTTACAGAAATAATGTGAAGTTTACCTCTCCCGTATGCGTGGTCACCAGCGACCACCGAGTCCAGAGCCGCCTGAGAGCTTGGGGGGGGGGGCTGGATAAGGGGAGTGGACCCTTGTCCGTTCTTTCTGGGCTTGCCTGTCTAAGAAAGCTGCGGGCGGTGCGAACTGTTTGTGCGGGCGGGGGGAGAAGATTTGGGCTGGGGTTTGGCTCTGCGGCGTCATTGTTTCGGCGCAGACCGCTGGAGGTGGTCCGGCGGCCATCACCCTGAGGCCGCCGCCATCTTGCTGGGGCCCACAAGATGGTCGTGATGCAGTGGCGGGCTGAGGGGAAGGAGGCCTGGCAGTGGGGGACACGGAGCTGCTGCAGGGGTGGCCGGGCATCGCGTGCGCTTGGATGGCTGGTTCTCCGCCCAGGGATGGAGCTGCAAGGGGGGGGGCCTCCTCCTTGCTCCCCGTGCAGTCCACGTGTGATGCTGGTTGTTGGGGGGGGGGGGGGGGATGGAACGACAGTGCGTTCGCCGTGGGCCAGGTTGTAGTGCGGCGGCGCCCATATTCTGGACGCCGCCATTTTGCTGAAGGCCGGGCGCGGGCTGGCGGCCGTTCTGCTGGGGGCAGAGAGCCGGAAAAGAGGCCTCCTAGAAGGGGGGTGATGCATGGAGGGGTACTTGGGCCTAGTGGTGGGGGTAGGGGTTGATAGAAACCCTCACCAGGCCTATGCTCCAGCGCTGAGAGAAGTTTTGCTGCATCCCATGTGAATCTGAGCCTGGCTCAGCCTGAAGCTGTCTGGGATGAATGGGGCAGGAGGGCTGCCTCGGCCTGAAGCTGCTCGGGATGGATGAGATGGGATTGCTGGCTCAGCTTACATTCCAGGACTCTGCAGTTCTGTTATCAGCTTGTTAGTCCGCAGAGCTGTAAATGCCCGAGCAGGAGGGAATGTGAAATGTAAATTGGGCTCCAGCCTGATCTAAGTTTATTTATTTTTACATCAGCTTGCTGCAAACCCCCTCCCCTCTGGTAAAAGTGGTTTGTCCCCGCACACACTGCACTGGCAGATGACTTCTGACAGGAAGGCAGCGGGCCGGGACAGCGCTGATCTGCAATGTGGAGGCAGGGGGACAGAGAGCAGTACAGATCGGGGCAGACATGTGTACTTTAGCTGTGATGTCTATCTTCACAGGAAGCGCCTGCTGATGACGTGCACTGTCAACAATAGCAGCAGGACCTCTCACGAGGTATTGACTTGGAAGGCAGAATTTGCATAACCAGAAGGTCTCCCAGTGACCTTTGCGAGCTATTAGCAGGGCTGCCGCGGCAGCAAACGTCACAGGGGGTGTGGTTTATGCATTAATTATATATTATATAGTTTATTAACATATTTTTGTACATTTATTGTACTGTTTTTGCCTGCAATTTCTTACATGGATTTCAATGCTCTTTTTACATTTTCTGAGTTCAGTTCCACTTTAATGATAGGCAGAGCAATAAAGCAACAAAATTTGAATACTTTGAAGGGGATAATTCCTTACTATACCCATTACACAAATTACAGATTAAATCACTTATCTACAATATTAAGTCAATTAATGAGTTAGACAGTGTAGGAGACAATGCTAAGGACAGTAGACAGAATCATTCTTATGACTTTTAATGCTTTCTGAGTCTGTGTGGGAGGGGACTTTAGGTCTGTACACGTCTCCATGGAAAAAAGGGCTATAAATTAAATTATTACACACGTAAGACTTATGTTACCTGCAGCAATCAGAACCCAATTTCTATGGTGATTGTTTGGGTGCAAAATCCTGTAGAGGTGCCTTTTTGGGATAAAATTGAGATACCTGTATATTTTTATGTAAATGAGAGGGGAAGCAACTGCACATTTTTTTTATAGTAAGCAAAACATACTACTGCTGTATGATTAACACACACACTAATACCATTTTTATAAACATCGCGATTTTCACTGAACATTAATTCTGAGTGAGGAAGAGGTTTTTGAAATATCTGCAATTTTTTTTTTATAGAAAGATCACAGTACTGCTGCTGTGAGATCAATACACAGACCAGTCCCATCCGTACAACGACTGTGATGATGACAAATTATTTCATTTATATTAAAAAATATTCTCCTTTGTTAAAACTAAGAGCACCTAAAAAAGAATAATGGCATCTGTATTATTATTGTAATTTATGGTTTGTGAAGAAAATAGTTTATTGTGTTAAAAAATATCTATACTTTTTAAAGAAAGGATGTATTTACATAATATACATAGTATTGGGGAACAATTTTGCATGTAAACTCACTGCCTGTACAATTCAAGGACATAATCACATCTCTGCGTTGTAACTGACTGCTTTAGCAAATCATTTTCTGTATATATATATATATACATACATAGTAGTATTTATAGTGTGTGTGTGTGTGTGCGTGTGTGTGTGTGTATATATATATGTGTATATATGTGTATATATATATATATATATATATATATATATATATATATATATATATAGATGTGTGTGTGTGCGTGTGTTACAGAAACAATGGCCAGGCTATGAAATAAGCTGTACATTATGATGTATGCAGTGTCTATCACAGTACAAGCACATTATTACACATGCATAATGCATATAGCACAGTGTGAGTCCAGCCCAAATGAATAGTGCTACTGTAGATCCACATAGAACAATTTCCTGTGCAATTAATGTTATGTTATTTGCTTGCTATATACAAGACTGCAGATATTTCATGCACATGAAAAACATTTCCTCGCGCAAAATAAACTGTCACTCCATAAAAGGTCTACACTAAAATACATAGGGGGATTGGTTACTATTTTCCTCACATGAAATGAACGGTCAATAACAAAAGTAGTGATTTTACAGATTGAATTGTTCTGTCTGTGGATGTCATGTTTGCTTGATGTACAAAAAAAAGCTGATATATCATGCAGATGAAAAAAATCCTCACACAAAATCAACTGTCACACCACAAAAGTTTAAAAGTGCATATGGGATTGGTCAGTATATACTGTAGATCTCAGTGTACTCAGGTTGGTATAAAAAACTGAACATAGAGGATTATTTTCCTCACCAACAATACACAGTCAGTCACAAAAGCAGCAAATGTACAGCTACTTTCATTTTTGTGCAGATTAATTACCGGTAGTTTTCGGATATGTGATTTATAGAGAAATACTTAAAGTATTTCAAAGAAAACAAGTTTATTTCCCCTCACATGAAATGGTCAGTTACAATAGCAGTAATTGTAATTATTATTTTGTATTTATATAGTGCGGACATCTTCTGCAATGCTGTACACAGTATATAGTCTTGTCACTTAACTGGCCCTCAGAGGTGCTCACAATCTAATTTTGATTGCACAGATTGAATTGCTTTGTCTGCGGATATCACACATGGTAATAACAGTATGAATGTGCTAGTTAAATGATAATTCATTGGGGGAAAAAAAACCTTAAAATCAACTGTCATACCATAAAAGTACATTAGTGTATATGGGATTGTTTTAGTATGTGAATCTGACAGTACTCTTGCTATAAGGTTGGTAAAAAAAACAACAACAAAAAACAAACTGCACACATTGAAAGTATACAGACTTCTTTCCTCTTATGCAATACACGGTCAGTCAGAAAAGCAATGAATGTACAAATATTTTCATTTCTGGATTCCTTAATATACTGCTGTAATATTTCTATAGAAAAACTGCAGATATTTTACGGATTTTTTTTCCCACACATGAAATGGTCATTTACTATAGCAGTGATTTTCATGCAAATTTTTATGCGAATTCGCATTGATGACGATGTATTTAACCATGGCAGTGCTGGTGTGCTTCTCCATTGTTTCTATGCGAATTCGCAATGAAAATTCGCATGAAAATTCGCATACCCAAACCTCATGCGAATTTCCTATTAAATACATTGTATGCGATTCGCATAGCGGTATGCGAATTCTGATGGCTCTGCCATGCGAATTTTTTCTGCACAGAAAAACGCAAAGGAAACCTGACAAATGGAAACAGTCCCATTCACTTGTATTGCTATGCGAATTTGCATGCAAATTCGCGATAGTGGAAATGGGCCCTTATACTGCGGCCTGTGAGGCAATTTGTCCAGATGACAGTCACTGCCAAGATTAGTGAAGAGACATAGCTGACTTGTGGAACAAGATGTTATGTTAATCTAACCTAGAGTCAGAGCATCAGCAACCAATAGCATGTCTCTAATGCATTTTAATGGGAAAAATCAAGCTACTTTCTCTATTTATCTTTGTTTCAAAGACTTACACAAACTGCACTTGACAAAATGTTCTCCTAAGCAGACTAAAAGACAGGTTTTAAAGTGTTATAAGTGGTCATATATAGAGAGAGAATGTGTGTGTGTGTGTGCGTGCGTGCGTGCATGATGATCAGTTACAATAGCAGCGATTGCTCAAATGTAATTAGTCAGTGTGTGGATGTCATGCATGGTAATACAGGTATTTGCTTCCTATGTAAAAGATATACAGTATACATATATTATGCAGAGGGAAAAGTTTCCTCTTGTAAAATTAACTGTCATACCATACTATTTATTGTATTCATTGGATAATAAATAAAAAAAAATTGTCCTCTCACACAATTGAGAGGTACCCACTAATGATACAATCTTGATTGTACAATCTTACTGCTTTTGTGCAATAAGAGGGCTATCTAAAGTATCCATCAAGTGCTCAGCTGCGTTGCAGACTAATTCTCAATGTGAACTCACTGCCCATACAATTCGATGGGCCTGTTCACAGTAATGCTCAGCTCGTCCAGAACCCTAGGGAGGTTAATGCTGGGGATACACGGTACGTTTCTGAACCGTGTATCGACCAGCTGATCCGGCCTGCTGATAATATTCAGCTGGCCCAATCATGCCGCTTGACCCGTGCCCGCTCGATTCCTGCTGGCGGACAATGGCAGGGAATCGAGCGGTGATAAGGAAGCGCCAGCGGGGACGAGCGGCAATCGATCCACGCGCACGCGCGGGAATCCGCCGGCATCTAGCCGCTGGCTCGATCCGGCACAATAAACGAGCCGTGTATGCCAGGCATAAAGGACAACTGTGTTGAGGGGTGTATGGGTAACTGACATATTTATTTTCTTTAAGCAATACCAGTTACCTGGCTATCCTGCTGATCCTCTGCCTGTAATACTTTTAGCCATAGACCCTGAACAAGCATGCAGCAGATCAGGTGCTTCTGACATTATTGTCAGATCTGACAAGATTAACTGCATGCTTCTTGTTTCAGGTGTTATTCAGACACTACTGCAGCCAAATAGATCAGCGGGGCTGCCAGGCAACTGGTATTGCTTAAAAGGAAATAAATACGGCAGCCTCCAAGTACCTGTCACTACAGTTGGCATTTAATGGAAAAAAAAAAAAAAAGATAAACTGCTACTATTATTTAACCACTTGCCGACCGCGCACTCATACCGCGCGTCGGCAAAGTGGCAGCCGCAGGACCACCGGCTGCAGGCTAATTAATCAGGGAGCAGCCGCTCGCGCGAGCGTCTGCTTCCTGTCAATTCACGGCGGGGGGCTCCGTGAATAGCCTGCGGGCTGCCGATCGCGGCTCGCAGGCTAAATGTAAACACAAGCGGAAATAATCCGCTTTGTTTACATCGTACAACGCTGCTAACAGTAGCAGCGTTGTACCAGATCAGCGATCCCCGGCCAATCAGCGGCCGGGGATCGCTGTCACATGACAGGCAGGAGCCTGTTAGAGGCTGCACAGGACAGATCCGTTCCTGTGCAGCCTCGGATCTCCGGGGAAGGGAGGGAGGAGAGGGAGGGGGGGGGGGGGAATTTCGCCGCGGAGGGGGGCTTTGAGGTGCCCCCCCTGCAATATCCAGGCAGGCAGGAGCGATCAGACCCCCCCAGCACATCATCCCCCTAGTGGGGAAAAAAGGGGAGCGATCTGGTCGCTCTGCCTGCACCCTGATCTGTGCTGGGGGCTGCACAGCCCACCCAGCACAGATCAGCTAAAACAGCGCTGGTCCTTAAGGGGGGGTAAAGGGTGGGTCCTCAAGTGGTTAATAGCAGTTTAATTATATTTAAGTCCAATTGTCCGAAACCTAAAAGACAACTGAAGTGAGAGGGATATGAAGGCTGCCATAATTATTTCCTTTTAAAGAGGAGCTGTCAGCCATACTATTTTAGGAAAAAAAACAAATATATAAGTAGATAAATACTTGCTCAACTTACATAACAGTAGAGTTGCCGCATTACGCACGCATAGATATGCGGCAACGCGTATTTTTGTACGCGTTGCGGCCCGCAATAGTGCTAATTACAGTCGGGAATGCGTAAAATGCTACGCGTGGCCAGTCCTGACGGGCCTGTCGGCAAAAACGAAACTAGCTGGCAGCGGGGGACCAGAGGATTAGTGAGGACTGCTGCAGGGGGCTGGTAGGAGCTAGTGTTGGGCGAACATCTAGATGTTCGGGTTCGGGCCGAACAGGCCGAACATGGCCGCGATGTTCGGGTGTTCGACCCGAACTCCGAACATAATGGAAGTCAATGGGGACCCGAACTTTTGTGCTTTGTAAAGCCTCCTTACATGCTACATACCCCAAATTTACAGGGTATGTGCACCTTGGGAGTGGGTACAAGAGGAAAAAATTTTTAGCAAAAAGAGCTTATAGTTTTTGAGAAAATCGATTTTAAAGTTTCAAAGGGAAAACTGTCTTTTAAATGCGGGAAATGTCTGTTTTCTTTGCACAGGTAACATGCTTTTTGTCGGCATGCAGTCATAAATGTAATACATATAAGAGGTTCCAGGAAAAGGGACCGGTAACGCTAACCCAGCAGCAGCACACGTGATGGAACAGGAGGAGGGTGGCGCAGGAGGAGAAGGCCACGCTTTGAGACACAACAACCCAGGCCTTGCATGAGGACAAGAAGCGTGCGGATAGCAATTTGCATTTTGTCGCCATGCAGTCATAAATGTAATACAGATGAGAGGTTCAATAAACAGGGACCGGAAACGCTAACCCATCACAGATGTTCATTGTTCATGTTACTTGGTTGGGGTCCGGGAGTGTTGCGTAGTCGTTTCCAATCCAGGATTGATTCATTTTAATTTGAGTCAGACGGTCTGCATTTTCTGTGGAGAGGCGGATACGCCGCCGATCTGTGACGATGCCTCCGGCAGCACTGAAACAGCGTTCCGACATAACGCTGGCTGCCGGGCAAGCCAGCACCTCTATTGCGTACATTGCCAGTTTGTGCCAGGTGTCTAGCATCGATACCCAATAGTTGAAGGGTGCAGATGGATTGTTCAACACAGCTACGCCATCTGACATGTAGTCCTTGACCATCTTCTCCAGGCGATCGGTGTTGGAGGTGGATCTGCACGCTTGCTGTTCTGTGTGCTGCTGCATGGGTGTCAAAAAATTTTCCCACTCCAAGGACACTGCCGATACCATTCCCTTTTGGACACTAGCTGCGGCTTGTGTTGTTTGCTGCCCTCCTGGTCGTCCTGGGTTTGCGGAAGTCAGTCTGTCGGCGTACAACTGGCTAGAGGAGGGGGAGGATGTCAATCTCCTCTCTAAAGTCTCCACAAGGGCCTGCTGGTATTCTTCCATTTTGACCTGTCTGGCTCTTTCTTCAAGCAGTTTTGGAACATTGTGTTTGTACCGTGGATCCAGAAGGGTATAAACCCAGTAATTGGTGTTGTCCAGAATGCGCACAATGCGTGGGTCGCGTTCAATGCAGTCCTAGGCCGAAGAGGTCATAGCCTAGGGTCACAAAACCTGTTTATTTGGGCAATTTCAATGGTGGCGAGTCTGACGTACATAAATCGCAGCAATGGCCGTTAGCAACGTCTGAATCTCACGAAATGTCTCATGCAGGTAGAAGACATATTGTTAGACTTGGGCTCCAAAGATGGGTTCCCTAAATCTCTGCAAACCAGAGTTACAGGGCTCCAAATTTGGTAAAATCACCCATAGGCTTTCATTGGGCCTCCTATTTACAGTTCCAAAATCTCACATCTTTTCAAAGGGCAATGGCTCAGCAGTACCAAATTTTCTAGCATTGTAGGGACCCTTAGGGGGAACATGACTGGTGAGTTTCGGGCCCCTAGGCCGAAGAGGTCATAGCCTAGGGTCACAAAAACCTGTTTATTTGGGCTATTTCAATGGTAGTGATGGTGACGTACATAAATCGCAGCAATGGCCGTTAGCAACGTCTGAATCTCACGAAATGTCTCATGCAGGTAGAAGACATATTGTTAGACTTGGATTCCAAAGATGGGGTCCCTACATCTCTGCAAACCAGAGTTACAGGGGTCCAAAATTGGTAAAATCCCCCATAGGATTTCATTGCCTCCCTATTTCACTTTCCAAAATCTCACATCTTTTCAAAGGGCAATGGCTCAGCAGTACCAAATTTTCTAGCATTGTAGGGACCCTTAGGGGGAACATGACTGGTGAGTTTCGGGCCCCTAGGCCGAAGAGGTCATAGCCTAGGGTCACAAAAACCTGTTTATTTGGGCTATTTCAATGGTAGTGATGGTGGCGTACATAAATCTCAGCCATGGCCGTTAGCAAAGTCTGAATCTCACGAAATGTCTCATGCAGGTAGAAGACATATTGTTAGACTTGGATTCCAAAGATGGGGTCCCTACATCTCTGCAAACCAGAGTTACAGGGGTCCAAAATTGGTAAAATCCCCCATAGGCTTTCATTGGGCCTCCTATTTACCGTTCCAAAATCTCACACCATTTTAAAGGGCAATGGCTCAGCAGTGGCAAAACTCACCAGTCATGATCCCCCTAAGGGTCCCTACAATGCTAGAAAATGTGGTACTGCTGAGCCATTGCCCTTTGAAAAGATGTGAGATTTTGGAAAGTGAAATAGGGAGGCAATGAAATCCTATGGGGGATTTTACCAATTTTGGACCCCTGTAACTCTGGTTTGCAGAGATGTAGGGACCCCATCTTTGGAATCCAAGTCTAACAATATGTCTTCTACCTGCATGAGACATTTCGTGAGATTCAGACGTTGCTAACGGCCATTGCTGCGATTTATGTACGCCACCATCACTACCATTGAAATAGCCCAAATAAACAGGTTTTTGTGACCCTAGGCTATGACCTCTTCGGCCTAGGGGCCCGAAACTCACCAGTCATGTTCCCAGTCAGTTCATGTTAGCGTTTCCGGTCCCTGTTTATTGAACCTCTCATCTGTATTACATTTATGACTGCATGGCGACAAAATGCAAATTGCTATCCGCACGCTTCTTGTCCTCATGCAAGGCCTGGGTTGTTGTGTCTCAAAGCGTGGCCTTCTCCTCCTGCGCCACCCTCCTCCTGTTCCATCACGTGTGCTGCTGCTGGGTTAGCGTTACCGGTCCCTTTTCCTGGAACCTCTTATATGTATTACATTTATGACTGCATGCCGACAAAAAGCATGTTACCTGTGCAAAGAAAACAGACATTCCCCGCATTTAAAAGACAGTTTTCCCTTTGAAACTTTAAAATCGATTTTCTCAAAAACTATAAGCTCTTTTTGCTAATTTTTTTTTCCTCTTGTACCTACTCCCAAGGTGCACATACCCTGTAAATTTGGGGTATGTAGCATATAAGGAGGCTTTACAAAGCACGAAAGTTCGGGTCCCCATTGACTTCCATTATGTTCGGAGTTCGGCCATGTTCGGCCCGAACCCGAACATCTAGATGTTCGACCAACACTACACGTGACCCGTTCGGCCAATCACAGCGCTAGCCGAACGTTCGGGTAACGTTCGGCCATGCGCTCTTAGTTCGGCCATATGGCCGAACAGTTTGGCCGAACACCATCAGGTGTTTGGCCGAACCCGAACATCACCCGAACAGGGTGATGTTCTGCAGAACCCGAACAGTGGCGAACACTGTTCGCCCAACACTAGTAGGAGCCCCAGGTGAGTAAAACTCATTTTTTTTCTGGCTTAAGTGTCCCTTTCAGCAATACCAGTTGCCCGGTTGTTTGCTGATCCTCTGCCTCTAATACTTTTAGCCATAGACCCTGAACAAGCATGCAGCAGGTCAGGTGTTTATGACATTATTGTCAGATCTGACAAGATTAACTGCATGCTGGTTTCTGGTCTTATTCATACACTACTGAAGCCAAATAGCTCAGCAGGACTGCCACTGCCAGGCAACTGGTATTGTTTAAAAGGAGATAAATACAACAGCCTCCATATTCTCTCACTTCAGTTGTCCTTTAACACAGTTACTCGCTGTGTGACTGTGGTCAAAATTTAGGAAAAGTGGGTGGAGCCTAAACCAGCCAATAAGATTTCACATATTGGCTTCAATGTAAAACTTTCAAAAACTGCCGCTCTCACAGTTTTAAAGCTAGAGGTCCAAAACCTGGCACAGACCATGACATGGTGGTTGATGTTAAAATTAAGAAAAATGGGCGGAGCTTAAAACAGCCAATCAAATGTTACCTATTGCTAATCAATGTCAACATATAAGTTGCTGCCATTCTTTCACTGTTAATGGCAGGGACTTAAAACTTGGCACAGTCGGTCACAGGGGAACAGGGATTAAAATTTTAACAGTGGGTGGAGCCAACAAACAGCCAATCATTTTTTTTATTGATTTTAATGGTACAATTTTAATCTGCTTCAATGTGCACAGTTTTACACCACGTTCCACCGACTTTGTGTACTCTCTATTCACCGGGGGCAATTTACCACAACACCTCTTGCGTTTCATAGCCAACATCCTGTGGTTTCTTCAGAAACGACACCATCTAGTTATGTTGGCTATGGAAATAGCCAACATATTGTTCTTCGAGTTCAGCTCCTTCTTCTTATTATTATTATTGGTGCCCCCCATTTTCTATACTCTACTCCTCCTACAGTTTTAGGGGTACAAGCACCAAACTTTCCACACTTATTCATCTTATAGCGAAGTATGTTGCTTATGCTTTAATAAGCGATCCCACCCTCCGCGCCCCTGCGGCAGACCCCGGAAGACCCCTTTTTTCGTATTGACTTTGACGGAAAAATTTTAAACCGCTGCCGCTCGTATAGTTTTGAAGCTACTCTCCCCAAACTCAAACCACATATTGTTGATGTCACCCCAAATAAAAAAATCTGTATTTGGGGTGGGGGTGGGGAAATCACCCCAAAGTGGGCGGAGCTACCAATGGCCAATGAAAATCAAGCAATTTTCTATACGATACTCCTCCCAGAGTTTTAGGAGTAGAATTCTGAAACTTTGCACACTTGCTCATACCCGAATAGATTGCTTGCGCTTTGTTAAGCAATCCCACCCTCCGTGCCCCTGTGGCGGACCCCCGAAGACCCCAATTTTCCCATAGACTTTCATTGGAAAATTTTAAACTTCTGCCACTCATACAACTTTGAAGTTAGACTCACCAAACTTGGGTCACTTGGTCATGGGGTGAAGCTGAAAAATTCTGTCACACCCCAAAAAGTTGGCGGAGCCACAAACAACCAATCAGATTTTCCCTATCGACTTCAATGAGAAAATGTAAACAGCTGTAATTCTCACTGTATTAAAGCCAGAGTTCCCAAACTTGGCACAGTGGGTCAAATTTACAAAAAGTGCGCGGAGTCTACAACAGCCAATCAAATTTCAGCCATTTAAAAATGCTGCCGCTTTTAGACGATTGATAGCAGGGTCCCCAAACTTGGTACAGTTGGTCACTGGGGGACTGGGATTAAAATTCAGAAAAGTGGGCAGAGCCAAAACCAACTAATCAGATTTCTTTAATTGATTTGAATGGGAAAAAATAAAAAGGCTGCCACTCTCACATTATTGATGTCATGGACCTCGAATATCGCAAATGTGGTCACTGAGGGGTTCCAATTTAAGTTTAGGAAAAGTGGGTGGAGCCACTAACAACCAATCAGATTTTCAATGGGAAAAAGTAAACTGCTGTAATTCTCACAGTGTTAAAGCCAGAGTTCCCAGACTTGGCACAGTGGGTCACTGGGTGAATGGGTTTAAAATTTACAAAAAAGTGGGCGGAGTCTACCACAGCCAAATTTCAGCCATTAGTTTAAATGGGAAAAATAAAAATTGCTCTTGCTCTTAGACGGTTAATGGCAGGGTCCTGACACTTGGCACAGTTGGTCACTGGGGGACTGGGATTAAAATTCATAAAAGTGGGCAGAGCCAAAACCGACCAATCAGATTTCTTTGATTGATTTAAATGGGAAAAATTAAAAAAGGCTGCCATTCTCACAATATTGATGTCAGGGACCTCGAATATCGCAAATGTGGTCCCTGGGGGGTTTCCACTTCAAATTTAGAAAAAGTGGGCGGAGCCACCAGCAACCAAGCAAATTTCATTCATTGATTTTCAATAGAAAAAAATAAAACTGCTGCCATTTTTACACGTTTAATGCCAGCATTCACAAACTTTGGAGTGTTAGTCACTGGGTGACTGTGGTTCACCATTAGAATAAAAAAGGGGCGGGGCAACAGCCAGATTTCAGCCATTGACCTTAATGAAAAATGATAAATTACTGCTATTATCACAGTTTAAATGCCAGGTGTCCCAAACTTGGCTCAGTTACTCACTGGGTGACTGCGGTCAAAAAATAATAAAAGTGGGTGGAGCCACTAACATCCAATCAAATGTCACCTATGCACTTCAATGTAAAAAAACTTTCAAATACTGCCACCCTCAAAGTTTTAAAGCCAGAGGTCCAAAACTTGGCACAGACCATGACATGGTGGTTGTTGTTAAAATGTAAAAAGATGGGCGGAGCTTAAAACAGCCAAATGTTACCTATTGCTAATCAATGTCAATATATAAGTTGCTGCCATTCTTTTACTGTTAATGGCAGGGTTTCAAACTTGGCACAATCGGTCACTGGGTGACTGGGATTCAAATTTTAAAAGAGGGCGGGTCCAAAAACAGCCAATCGAGTTTTTTGATTGCTTTTAATGGTGCATTTTGTTCTCCTTCAATTTTTACAGTTTTAAACCAGGTTTCACCGACTGTGTGCTCTGTATGCACCGGGGCGACTTGCCACAACACCTCTTGTGTTTCATAGCCAACATCCTGTGGTTTCTTCAGAAACGACACCATCTAGTTATTATTATTGGCGCCCCCCATTTTCTGTACGCTACAAGCACCAAACTTTCCACACTTATTCGCCTTATAGCGAAGTACGTTGCTTGTGCTTTAATAAGTGATCCCACACTGCACACCCCTGTGGCAGACCCTGGAAGTATTGACTTTGAAAGGGAAAACAAAATGTAAATCGCTGCTGCTCGTACAGTTTTGAAGCTACACTCCCCAAAATCGGACCACATATTGTTAGTGTCACCCCAAATAAAAATATGTATTTTGGGGAGTCACCCCAAAGTGGGTGGAGCTACCAACGGCCAATTAAAATGTAGCAATTTTCAATACGCTACTCCTCCCAGAGTTTTAGGAGTAGAATTATGAAACTTTGCACACTTGTTCGGCTCATACCCGAATAGGTTGCTTGTGCTTTATTAAGCAATCCCACCCTCCGTGCCCCTGTGGCGGATCCCCGAAGACCCCATTTTCCCATAGACTTTCATTGGAAAATTTTAAACTTTTGCCACTCATACAGCTTTGAAGTTAGACGCACCAAACTTGGGTCACTTGGTCATGGAGTGAACCTGGAACATTCTGTCACATTTTGGGGACCCCAAACAACCAGCTTTTCCCTATTAACTTCAATGAGAAAATGTAAACAGCTGTAATTCTCACTGTATTAAAGCCAGAGTTCCCAGACTTGGCACACTGGGTCACTGGGTGACTGGGGTTAAAATTTGGCAAGGTAGACGGAGCCACATACAGCCAGACACATAGCCAACATCCTGTGGTTTATTCAGAAGCGACACCATCTAGTTACTTAATGCAGCCTCGGTTCCCTCCTGTTTTAGGACCTGATAGGCATTCTTTTTCCACTTCATTTTATCTCTAACCTTTCTATTGATCAATAGAGGCCTTTTTTTTATTCCTAGATGTTTTGTTTCCATATGAGATATACATACTATAATATTGATTGAAAATAAGTTTAAAGGCTTGCCATTTCCCTTCAGTGTCCTTCCCTTGTATTACATTATCCCAGTTCACCAAACCTAGTGCCTGCCTGAGTTGATTGAACTTTGCTTTTCTGAAATTCATAGTTTTAGTGGTCCCGCGGCCGATCAGTCACCAGATCAAACGTTATCATGCTGCGATCACTATTTCCCAAATGTTCTTCAACCTGCACATTTGATACATTATCTGGTCTATTTGAAATGATCAAATTCAGTAACGCATTCCCCCTTGTTGGTTCTGTTACCATTTGAGTCCGGTAACTGTCCTGCAGTGTTGCCAGAAATTAATTATTTATTGTATTTATAAAGCGCCAACATATTACGCAGCACTGGACATTAGTTTAGGTTACAGACAAAATTTAGGGGTGACATACAGCAAAATGACAATACCTGAATACAAGAAAGACCAGATCATGCAGCACAGTATGTGTACAAGGTAATGCTTAGTCACTGGAGGGAAGCATGGAGATTAGGCAAGTTAGGTTCACTCAGATGCATAGCATGGGTTCGCAGTAATGGAGTTGCATGATCAGGTAGGACACAAAAGGAGGAGGACCCTGCCCAAAGGCTTACAATCTAGAGGGAGAGGTAAGGACACGAAAGGTAGGGGACCAGAGTTCAGCTGTGGGTTTAGAGCACTTGTGAGGGGTAGTAGGGCAGAGTGAAAAGGTGAGTTTTGAGGGCCTTCTTGAAGATTTTGAAGGAGGGGGCTGCCCTAATGGGTGGAGGAAGGGAGTTCCATAGTGTTGGAGCAGCTCTTGAGAAGTCCTGGAGGCGTGCATGGGACTGGGTGATGCGGGGGGGGGGGGGGGGGGCGGTTAGGCAAAGTTCATTAGAAGAGCAGAAATCTGCAGCTTTTACCAGAATAGGTAGCCTCAATACTCCAGTCAATGTCTGGAAAGTTGAAGTCACCCATAACTATGACCTCATTTTTACTTGCAGCTTTTTCAATCTGCTGTAGTAATTGTAGTTCTGCAGCTTCATGAATATGTGGTGACCTGTAGTATACCCCAATAAGCAATTGGCAACCTTTATTTCCACCATGAATATTTACCCAAATGGACTTCACAATCTTCATCCATCTCATCGTTCATGACAGCTGTAAAAGAGTTCTTAACAAAGAGACAAACCCCTCCGCCTTTTTTCCCTGCTCTATCCTTCCTAAACACATTGTATCCCTCCAAATTCACTATCCAGTCATGGCTTTCATCCATCCATGTCTCTGTTATTCCCACAATGTCATAGCCTTTGCCAATCAGAATGAACTCTAGTTTGTCCATTTTATTTGCAAGGCTCCTAGCACTGATTACCATGCACTTTATATTTTTACCACCACATTTTCCAATTTTGGTTACATGAAATGGGTTACTTGAAGTTTTACCAGCCTCTTTACACTGCCCCAACCCCCCTCTCCACCTCCGGTAATGTTAGGCTCCCACTGTCTTTTTACCTTATTCTGTCTACCTATTGAGACTTTACCCTCCCGCCTCCAATCAGATCCTAGTTTAAAATCTCCAACCGTTTAGCCATCTTCTCCCCAATGCAGCTGCACCCTCCCCATTTAGGTGCAGCCCATCCCTGCTGTAGAACCTGTAGCCGACTGCAAGGTCTGCCCAGTTCTCCAGGAACCCAAACCCCTCCTTCCTACACCAACTTCTCAGCCACTTATTTAACTCCCTAAGCTCCCTCTGTCTCTCAGATGTAGCGCATGGCACTGGCAGTATTTCAGAAAACACCACCTTGGAGGTCCATGCTTTAAGTTTATCTCAAAGTACCTGAAAACCTTGCCAGCCAACTGTGCCATAGTGGGTGTCAAAGCTCCCACCAGGCCTTATGAAATATCTCTAACACCACTTCAACATCGCTTGCTTATACTTATTCTTTTTAGTTATTGTTCTCCATACATCTATAAGATGGACACTCTGAAAAATCTTTTTGATAGATTTATTAGCTACTGCCGTAATACTCCTGGAACCAGATGACACATCCATTTTAGGCTCAGAGACCCAATTACAATCCCCTCCAAAAACCAAACATCCCTCTCTGAACTCCTCAAGTAGTTCTAGCACTAATCCGAAGAAAGTAGCCTGTGATTCATTTGGCGCATAGATATTAACAAAAGTATATACTTGTCCCATTAATTGACCTTTCAAAAAGATAAATCTACCCATCTCATCACTCAATTTATCCAAAAATATAAACGGACACACCTTACTCACTGCTATTGCAACTACTTTAGCCTTTTTAATTGGAGAATTCGAAAAAAAAAAACACGTATCAAATATGGACAAGGGCATACCAGGCATCTTATCTCCACAAAAGTGAGTTTCCTGTAAGAAAAGGATTTGGGGTTTAAGTCTATGCAACTCCATCCATAATTTTCCCCTCTTAACTGGAGAACCAAGACCCTTAGGCTGCATTTCCACTTGTGCGGTGCGAATCGCCGCGGTAAAAATTCGCATGCGGATGCGAATTTCGCATGTGGGTCTATGCAAATTTTCATGCGAATTCGCATGGAAATTTGCATGGATGACGATGTATGCGAATTTAACCATGGCAGTGCTGGTGTGCTTTTCCATTGTTTCTATGCGAATTTTCATGCGAATTCACATGAAAATTCGCATACCCAAACCTCAGGGGAATTTCCTGTTAAATACATTGTATGCGATTCGCATAGCGGTATGCGATATGCGAATTCTGATGGCTCTGCCATGCGAATTTTTTCTGCACAGAAAAACGCAAAGGAATCCTGACAAGTGGAAACAGTCCCATTCACTTGTATTGCTATGCGAATTTGCATGCGAAAAACGCATGCGAATTCGCAATAGTGGAAATGGGCCCTTAACATTATAGGAGAGGATCCTTAAATTATCACCCCTGTGGAACATCAAATACAAACTTCATTCATTGTTTAGAGGAGACTAGAAGGGGAATAAAAAAAAAAGAAAATTCACAAGCAACCAGAAAGAAAAAAATAACACATCCAAAAACAAAAACAAAAAAGCAAGACAACCCAATTGTCCACTTAGAACACCCCCAAACCAGAGAATCCCATTATCTTTGTCTCCACCCCCTTAGAGACCCCTCCTAGGGATTTGAAAAGGCACAGCAGCATACCCCCTCCCCCCACCTCCACTAAGAAAACTCCCAAACTTTAGAATTTTATCATATTACTAATCATTCATTTTTCCTTCTCCCCTCTATCCTGCTGAGAAAAGGTTACATTAAATCCAGAACTTCGCCAATCTTCAAAGTCTGCTAATGTTATCCCAAAAGTTTCATAGAACTTTTTAACATCATCCTTGGATCTCAAAATTGCTGATTTTCCATTTAAACTTGCAGTAAGACTAAAAGGGAACCCCCATTTATATTTTGCTCTTGCTTTCCTTAATTCCTCCAACAAAGGTTTCACTGTCCTTCTGATCATTAAAGTTCTCCAGGATAAATCCGGATATAAATCGACAATGCTTCCATCAAAGTATATTGCTCCTTTTTCTCTAGCTTTAAACATAATTTCCTCTTTATCAGCAAAACGTAAAAGTCTGCAAAATCGCATCTTTTGTCTTCTTAAGGCTCATATACATGTCTGATCAAAGGCAACGACGGGTCCGTCGTCACCTCCCGCTGGGCGGGTTTTCAGCAGACAGTACAGCGTGTGTACAGTCTGTCGGTGGACTGACAAGGCTGTTTCTGAGCGATCCGCCGGCCTTATCAGTCTACCAACAAACTGTACACACGCTGTACTGTCTGCTGAAAACCCGCCCAGCGGGAGGTGACGACGGACCCGTCGTTGCCTTTGATCAGAGGTGTGTACGAGCCTTTAGGATCAGTCTTTTTAGGACCCAGTGACCTATGTACTCTCTCAATCTCAATAGATCTGTCAATATTCAAAAGAATATGGAAAATCTTCATAATTGATTCTTTTAAATCAGCCGCATTAACATTCTCAGAGAGCCCTTTTATTCTGATATTTTGTCTGTGATTCCGATTCTGATAATCATCCAATTGGGACATCATCTCATCAAATTTTGTATTATGCAAATTAATTTGGGAAGGAACTTTAGCCACAGTTTGCTCCATCTTTTCTGCCTTACCCTCCACAGCTATTACTCTTTGACCAATACTCATCACTTTATTTTTAATCTCCATCATTTCCATATAAAAACGATTTTTCTAAATGTTCAATCAAACTTTCCATATCAGACAAAGTGGGAAGAGACCTCACCCGATGTCTCCAATCTTCCTCCTCCTCCAACTCCTCACCAGACAGAGTTTTCCATTTCCTTGCAGGGCTTTTGGTAGGTACACACTCATTACCAACTCCACCATCTTCCCCAGGGGATTCACTAGGAGTCTCCTCCACGCTTTCTCCGCTTCCATCAGATTTTTTAGATTTCACTTCCATAAAACTTCGTATATCTCCTGTTTGTGAGCAGCTATTAGTCTTCCCCTTTCGATTTCCCACGTGTCATAATAGCGAAAACTTCTGGCCAATCGCACCAGGATACATACACAATCTACTGATTACTCCTCTTATCCCCTCTCTGCTTCCACTAGACCGGCAACCAGTCCTCTTTGTATCCGGGCTACTCAGCAGGATTCTGAGCCTCCAAGATCAGAGACGCCACTGCAGCGCTCGTGGCATCTGTTGCATTACTTCCTGGTGGGGGGCAGGACAGGACACTCCTCTCACTCCCTCAGTATACCGCCTCCATCTCGCTCATCTCCCCCAACAATATGTGCTTTGTGTTTATGGTTGTAGCTAGTAAAATACAACAAAAAACATGTTTTTAATCATTTGCATTGTAATGTTTACCCAAAATACATACAAATAAAAAAAAAAAAAAAAAAAAAAAAAAAAGCACACAAATCAGCATGGGCATGGAGAGTATATTGGTAAGTGATTTTTATCACAAAACGCCTGTGCATTATAATACTAAAAATTTCACATCAAAAATATTATTCACAATCACTTCTTTATATCTCATAACTACACATTAGGTGAGTAATTACTTATGATAAAGGTGGCTTTGGTGGAGGCCTATTGCATGTTTTCTGAAAACTTTGTTTGGTGTATCTGTGCAGTTGTAACTATATGCAAAGCCGGGGCAAGGCCTTCCAGCACCCAAGGCTGAGACACCAAAGTGCGCCCCTCCATCCCTCCCACCACACACTGATTGCTATTATGGCCCATACTCACGGGCTACAATTGTCGCCGCAACACGCGGGGCGCACGTGTTGCGGCGACAGGTCGCCCGTGAGTATGAGGCGTTGCACGGGCGCGTACCCCGAACCGTCGCTGCTGTCGCCAGGCGATTGGCGCGGCCGCAACTGTCGCTAGTCCGCGTGAGTATGCGGACTAGCGACAGCAACCTCCATAAAGACCACGGAGCTTCCGGCGGGGGGATGGGGGAGGAGGAACGTCCGCGACAGCTTCCGTCGCACCGCTGGTCCCTCTTCCGCGTGTGTACACGGAGGGACGTGGCGACGAGCTGTCGCCGAACTGTTGCGCACACGCTCCCGTGTGCTAGCGACAGCCCCAAAAAGTTGCCCGTGAGTATGGGCCATTAGACTAAGAGGCTCTCCAGGGCCCCCAAACACATTAACCTTCCTGGCGGTAACCCCGAACGTAGAGCCTCTTATGCCTCTGCCTCTGCCCAGCCCTGACTATGTGTGACATTCAGTTTTGTGTGATGTGAAAGACTCTTTTCTGTTGCAGGTTTTACTATTATAAATGTCTAATCACAAGCAGCATGTTAACATGCCATAAACAAATCATGTTTTGTAGGAGGGAACTTCAGCACCTATTGAAGAAAGTGGATATGTGCAGATTGGTAAGTAGTTTCTATGTGTGAGGCCTAGCAGATGTCCTGTCTTCCTTCAGTCCTTATGCTTCCAATGTGACACCACGCTCTTCACCTACAGCCAAGTCCCCGCGTGAACGGGAGACGAAGTTACTCCTGCCCAACTACGGTTACCCCCAAGACTTTTGAGTGTAAAGTATAAGGACTGAGGCCGAGAAGACAAGAGTACCACTAGAATCACATGGAACGTACAGGCAAGGAGTCCAGGCAGTCACAATAGCGAATCCAGTAACAATCCAGGGTCACTCACGGCAGATCAGAAGTATCGAGGTACACAGGGATAAAGCAAGTTCAGAGTCACAAACAATCCAAGACTCAGCCTAGGCAGAGATCAAAGAATAGTCAGTTCCAGGCAGAGGGCGGTTCAGGCAGCAAACAAGGAGTAGTCGATATACAAGCACAGCTCAAATCCAAATAGACACCACAACATCAAATGTGAGAGCACCCAGCAACTAGCACACAGCTAACGCTATCATGGGCAAAGTCTGACTAACATAGCAAGCTTTAACCCTCCTGGCGGTTTGCTAAAAATCCGCCAGGGGGCAGCAAATACTTTTAGAAAAAAAATAAAAATATTTTTCATGTAGCGAGACAAGGTCTCGCTACATGATAGCCGCTGCTCAGCGGCATCCCCCCAGCCCCTCCGATCGCCTCAAAGAACGGGATCTCCTGGAGGGCTTCCCCCATCGCCATGGCGACGGGGCGGGATGACGTCACCGACGTCGTGACGTCAAAGGGGACTCTGATCCACCCCACAGCGCTGCCTGGCACTGATTGGCCAGGCAGCGCACGGGGTCTGGGGGCAGCCGCGGCGCGACAAATAGCGGCGGATCGGCGGGTATCGGCGGCGATCGCAGCTGCGTGTAGCAAAAAAAAATTATGCAAATCGGCCCAGCGGGGCCTGAGCGGTGCCTTCCGGCGGCATAGCCCGAGCTCAGCTCGGGCTTACCGCCAGGAAGGTTAAATAATGACACACCCAAGTGGCCGGCCACAACATTCAACCAATCACAGCAGCGATCAATCCTGCCTGAGTGTCAGCTGACTAAGTATGTTTCACGCCTCCTAAGCATATAGGATGGACGCCTGATCAGACGCGTCCATCCCCTCCTAACATGCGCATGCACGCCCCTGTTGGCAAGGACGCAGGGGTTGCTATGCGCAGGTGAGGAGGAGCACGTCATACCGGAAGTGCGAGAGCCAAGGCAATTCTCGGCGGAGACGGCCGCCTCGCTGGATCCTGAAGATAAGTCCTTAACACTATGTAGGCATAAACGATCAATGGCAGATATATATTCTCATAAGGTTAGGACAAGTATGTAGTTGTAACGATTTGTGTCAGCAAAGAACAGAATTCGGATTATTAGGTGATCTGCAGTATCACCTATAATGCAGATATATACCTGATTATATGGTGATCTGCAGAATCACCTATAATACTGGTGTATAAGAAGCTGTTGTGACAACAAATAGCAATGAGTGATTGGTGCAACAGTAGTACTGATAACTTTGGCAATACCTCACCAGAGGAACTGGTGGGTACTAACAGTACAGTGTCACCTCACTAGAGTCAAGGGCCCTCTGGTGAGAGTAGAGTGATCAGACAGATCAGGTTAGCAACAGTAGTACTAATAGTTTTGGCAACACCTCACCAGAGGAGCTGGTGGGTACTAATAGTACAGTATCCCTAACCAGAGTCAAAGGCCCTCTGGTGAGAGTAGAGTGGTCAGACAGATCGGGTTCGGCAACAGACAGACAGAGGCAGTACAAAATCAGGAGGCAGAGACAGAAAGGTTTTAGCAAGCAAAGTCGGCAGCAAGATCAGATGAGCAGAGGTACAAATTCACTGAGCAGAAGAGTAGTCAGAACGAGCCAGAGTCATACACAAATATTAACACAGTAATGTAAATCTTTAAGGCTATCAAACAATTCCTATCTTGTGTGAAATCCCCGGTTTCCTCCCGGATCAAAGCACACCGGAACTATCTAAGGGTCTGAGCGCTAACACAGAGTATTCGCAACAGCAGACAAGTTGCGAGTGATTCAGCTAGGCTTTTGAAGCAGAGGAGACCCTTCAGGCACGCCCCCCTCCTATCAACCAATGAGGAGCGGCGAGCGTCTCCTCTGACGTCAGCCGACCGGCCGGTCAGCTGACGCGCCTCCTCCCCGCATAAAGGTCTTGTCTGTGCGCGTTCGCACGTGACAAGGCAACCCTATGTGCAACTAACAGACCCGTCCTCGGCGTGCTAGACGCCTGAGGCACGGATACATTGCTAAACAGGGAGCTGTAGGCAGCTGCGGTGGTAGCGCTGTTCACCGCGGCTGCCTCTCCAGCGTTTGTTACAGTAGTGTCTCCCCTTTCATGTTAAAGGTCAACTCTGGCAAAAGGGATATGGAGGCAGCCATATTTATTACCTTTAAAAAAAAATCCCAGTTGTCTGCTAGTCCTATTCCTCTAATACTTAAAGCCATAAACCCTGAACAAACATGCATCAAATCATGTGTTTCTGAAATAATTGTCAGATCTGAGTAGACAAGCTGCATGATTGTTTCAGGTGTGATTAGAAAAATGCTCCAGTCAAATATACCACCAGGGCAGAGAGGCAACTGGTATTGTTTAAAAGTAAATGAATATGCCAGCATACAGATCCTTCTCATTACAGTTGTCCTTGAAGCAGCACAACTCACATTGCTTGACTAGTCACCTGATAAATAGTCACACAGTATTATACATTTTTAAATGTTGTTTTGTTTATCTTTTTGGGACTTACCTTTCATATGTAGCAATCCCTATTTCCTGTTCAGATGCCTCTTTGGACTGCATCTGCACAAGGCCTTTGTGATCTTTATTAGAATCTGGCCCTGTATTTTGTCATATAGCACATACAGATATATCTAGATCTATCATCTTTATTTTGTACTATTTCAATTATTTATAAACTATATAAACAAAGAACAAGCAAGAAGACTCCTGGAGGACATGGATAATATGTATGAAAGGGAGAAGGTGATAAAAACAAATATGTGGGCAGCCAGGTCCAAATATCAGCAGGAGCTGAAGCAGCTCAAGGCCAAGGTGGCTAAAACTTTTAAATTGTAAATATGTTTTAATTGTATTGGTTTTGTTATTGTTTTATTGCCCAGGTATGTATTTTGGTGGTTTAGGCTCCGCCCACTTTTTCTATCCTTAAAGGGGAACTTCAGCCTAAACAAACATACTGTTATTAAGTTACATTAGTTATGTTAATTAGAATAGATAGGTAATATAATCTTTTACCCACCCTGTTTTAAAAGAACAGGCAAATGTTTGTGATTCATGGGGCTGCCATCTTTGTCATGGGGGCAGCCATCTTTTTGGTTGAAAGGAGGTGACAGGGAGCAGGACACACAGTTGCAACTGTCCTGTGTCCTGATAACCCCTCCCAGCTGCACACACTAGGCTTCAAATGTCAAATTTAAAATTAAAAAAAAAATTGCACCAAAACAGCAGACCGAGAACAACAACCTCAGAAATCCCATCATGCTTTGCACAGCATAAGGGGAAAACTGCCCGGGCAGTTTTCTTCTGTGCAGCTAAAAATGAGGCTTGTATAAGAGAAACAAAGTTCTGATGCTGTGAAACTGTTAAAGAAACACCAGGTCTTTTCAGTGCTGCTGAGTCGATTTTTAGTCTGGAGGTTCACTTTAACACACAATTACTCAGTGACCAAGTTTGTAGCTTTGCGGTATTTGGCATCAATAATTTTCATTGAAATTAAACAAATCTGATTGGCTGTTTGTGGCTTCACCCCCTTTTTTTGAATTTGAACCCCAGTCACCCAATGACCAACTTTACCAGGTTTTGAGGCTTGAGCCATTAATAGTGCAAGAATGGCAGCAATTAAATATTCCCCTTGAAAATCAATAGGTGAATTTTGATTGGCTTTTGTAGGCTCCACCCACTTTTCTGAATATTAATCCCAGTCACGCAGTGACCAAAGTTTGAGAACCCTACCATTAACATTGTAAGCATGGCTGCAGTTTACATTTTCCCAGTGAAATTTGTATTTGTCTCCGCCCACTATTTGGTTAGGGTGATAAAAAGTATCCTATATGTTATTTCCGGTAATGTACTATGCGTGTGCCAAATTTCTTTCAAACCCATTCAGCTATTGTTGCATCATTGACTAACAAACATCCAAACTTTTGCATTTATAATATTAGTGAGATAGAGATAGATATACACACTCACCTAAAAGGGATTAGGAACACCATACTAATACTAATAATTTGACCCCCTTTCGCCTTCTTAACTGCTTCAAAGGAATTGTAAGGATCGGTGTCAGCACACAGAGAGTATCTGATCATTGATGATCTGCAGTATCACCAACAATACAGATATATACCTGATTATGGATTGAAAGGATATGTAGGTATATATGTATATATATATATTAGTATATAGTATATAGATCAATTTCATATACAATTATACATGTATCTAATCAGTGTGATATTAGGGTGTCTTCAGAAGAACCAGCCTCACATCTGTGCAGGAAAACACTGGCTGTATGAAACTCAGAATAGGCAAATTCTCTCTGGGCAAATCCCCTGAGCGTCCCTCAAGCAACTGTATGTTCTTAAATAACATATTTCCCCGTGATCATTGAACTGTGCTATTTCTCGTAAATCACATGACTTTCTGTAATTATGGTGACATATGATGATATACTGCGCATGAGCAAAACCCTGTATTCAGTAAGATATAAGGAAGGTGGTGAAGTAAAGAACTAGCATATTGTGTGCTCACATCTTCTGTGTCTGTGTGTGTCTTTTGTTAACCATTTTATGTCCTGGCGCCAGGAAATTAAGTAGTCTAAACTAAAGCATCTGATATCTGACAAGGCCGTGATATGAAATAACATAGCAACCACTCCTTTCAGCTGGGGTCTCGCCGCGGATGGTCTTCTTCAGAATTCACGTGAGTAATATGACTATATTTCTCTTTTTGTTTTTTAAAGAGAGAGGTGTCTATATTATTTATGTGAAATTTCTGTTGATACCAAAACGAATCCGGTTTTGGAGTTTGTGTTTTTTGATAGTATAATTTTAATTATATAGATTATAAGGTTTTTAGAAGGCCTTAGTTTAATAAAAAAAAAAAATTATTAGGAAGAAGGGACTTTTGGTCTATTGGTCTATTGCGCTTCTCTTAGTAGGTCTAAGGAAAATATAGATTTTTTGGGAAAAATCTAACAAATTTGAAGTCTGATCAACTTCAATAAATATTTTCTTTTGGCAAGAAAATAGTGTTCATTTGGGAAATGAACAGGGCACCATATGGTATGGATTTCTGGGTACTTGTAGTTCTTCTTAGGTTTTGAATGGGTTTATTATAGTTTATTTTTGTAAGGTTTTTATAATGTCAGATAAGATTCAGATGTTTTTAGATTATTTTTCTGTGTTTGTTTTGTAAATAATAATCTGTTTTATTAGTAAGGTTAAGGAAAAAAGTTATTAAACAGTTTGGGTTTAGTGAGGTTGTAGAAAGATAAAATCCCTAGACAAAGTTTGTTTTGTTCTCATGAGATGAGAATTATAGAATTATTGATAAATATTAGTTATTGATAAAAATAGTGTTGATAAATTTGAAAAATATATAAATTATAATTTATCTAGATAAGAATTGTCTATTGGTACGGCAATATCTTATATTTGTATTAGACACATAGATTTAATAGAGGGCCAATAAATTAAAGTATAAAACTGAAATTAGATCAATGGGTCAAAATACTGTCAAACATGTTTCCTATCCCAATCCCTAAAATAGATGAAACTTATGTACCTTTGTGTTGCCAGAATATCTGGAAGAAAAATATTTTGTTCATCCTTGGTTAGAATATAATATAGTATATTAGTCTTGGGCTGTCATTCCCTTGGGGGGGGGGGGGGGGGGGGGAGAAAGGAATAATAGTTCAATCCATATACAATTTGGTTAAAGAATTATGTCTAACGGTGATTAGAATTATATATGTCCAAGTCTGTCTTGTTTGTGTGTTAATCTTGACTAACAGTGTGTTTTTATGTATATTCTCCGTGTATAGGTTGCGCAAGCGATGATAAAGTATTATATAAATTGTTATAAGATCCTTACTGTATTTCTGAGAGATGATTAGTAAAATTAATATTAAGGACACTCATGAAATTCAGATAAGAGCGGTCACTTACTAAAATCGCCACTAAAATTCTATGTACGTACAAACTGGTTTCAGATGCCACCTTTGGAAAAAATCTGTTATACTGAAATTTTTGTAGAGACCGATCATTAAAATTATCTGAATTATGCATGTGTCATTTTGTATAGGTCTTTGTGTAAGAGAAAACATTTCAGAAATTTAGTAATGTAATTAATTGTGTGTAAATTGAGAGTTGTATTGAGTACATGCTTGTGATATGTATGGTAGAGAAATGGTACCCACAGGGGTGTAACAATAGGGGGTAATAATCACTTCTATAGATGCTTTGAATAGTAGCAATCCTTAACACACTGTTCCCAATCCCCTTCTTGCCCCTCTGACACTATGCTTGTCCTTGGCAAGTTTTGGTGCGCTGTATCAATTGCTATGTATGAAGTTCTTGGGGGGGGGGGGGGGCATGTAAAACCTACACCAGGGCCCACAGCTCCTTAGCTACGTCACTGGGCACCCGTGAAAATATGTGTGAAGTATAAATATATTTGTCTCATAAAATAATAGGTTTCTCTCTCTCTCATCAGAAGAGTGGTCCTTTAACTTATTTAGACAGATACACACTCCTATGGCTAATGATTTTAGATAAATGCAGATGTAATTTTGAAATAGTTAGAAATAAAAAGAGTTAAATTGTTTCGAGATATGTCCGGTTCTGTGACAAAGGATTCATTTTTTTTCTTTAATTGGTGTTTCCGGGTGGCTGCGCGAAACACCTGCTTGTGGGTTTTTTTCTTCTGCCAGTAAAAGAGAAATGAGGAACTAACTTAAACGTACTACTGTGTCATTTTTTTCTGCTAAAGGAAAAAAAATGCATTTAAAAGCCTTTATGAGTATACAATATATCTGTATACATGTATACATACATATGTATGTATATATGTGTATAGGAGTAGAAAGGAATTTTATGAGTTATATTATTGGATTGTTCGGAACAATGGATAATTGATATGTTCTTTTTTGAGAAATATTTTAAGTTAATTGTCATATTTATCTACACAACATCTTAGGTTTTTTCTTAGTTAGATGTTAGAGGTTAGTAAATAATGACATAGCAGTCATTATTTTCTCCTGAAACGTAGTATCCTTAAATTAGATCAATTCATTGATACCAACTGTCACCCAGGTCTATATTTATGTGAATGAAGCTTCCCATATTGCAGAATAGATTTTTTGGAATTTTTATATCATGACCAAAAGAGGTTCAGGTTTTTTTCATAGGTAGTATAGTGAGATCATATATCATAGTTTGGGGCCAATTTGGAAGGAAGAGCTGGTTGACTTGTCTGTGTTTTTCTTGGGGTCATGCAACTATTGAAAAAATAATGCATTGTATACTGTTTGTACTTATATTTTAGTGGATATTGTGAAACTATGAAAGCCATATTCATCTGGGAAAATTTGTGGAGAAATATTGAGGACATACTAAATAAAATAGTCAGGACAGGTATACAGTTTTAGGTCAATTAAGATCGCATGTGTAGTTCTGGGTCACACTTGCTGTTTATTTCATATCAGACTTTGTATTATAGGAATTATTTCCCAATAGTGGGGTTTCTGACCTTAATAACCCCTCTTCCTGTTACTAAATCCATCTCCTTTAAATTAATATCTCCTCTCCGGTCGCCACAACATCTGTGTGTGTATGTAATTAATGACATATATTAGCAGAGTTGTTTAAGGCTCTGACTCCAAGTCACTCGTGTTTTTAGTGAGAATATAGGAGCCCAAAATCCTTACACTCAGCATGGGAAAATGAGAACATTTGTTTTCATCCTTAGGAAAATAGTTTATCTTAGTTTGCTTGAACTTTTTGACAAACTGTAGAGTTATTTGATGTTGTCATGACAATTATAATATAGATTTTTCACTGTTCTGAAGAAAGGTAAAATCTCCAGAAAAAAAACAACACTGTTTAATTTTATAGTGTACTGATTAGAAACTTTATCTCTGTTTAGTAAGGAGACCTTAGCCTAGTCTCTCTAGTGCTGTTTCTGTGTGTCTTGGGGACAACCATAGTTGTAGTACCTTAAGCGCACTATAGGGATAAGGACACTATAGAGGTTCTTTGTATGTCTGTGGCTAAAAATCTGAAAGGGGACCTAACCCTAGTACAGGGAGACAGTGCTGGCCACTGTTCCGCTGTACTGTGACATACCTGCTCATATTATGCCATATAGCCTTTTGCTAACTCTGACCAGACATTAAAATAACTTTAATGTATGGTCAAATAGGGGAAAGGAGGAATATGGGAACGGTCATGTTAGTTTGTTGTCTATACACATGTCCAGCCCTGCCCAGGCCTAGTGATCTGTGTCATGTCATTTCATGTAGTGGTGTAGTAAGAAGGGTAGTGAGGTAGATATTGCATTAGGGCCACCTAAGTTCTTTAAATACATCACTATTTAGGGTTTGTGGTATGATTGTGGCAGGTATGATGGAATGGAAAATGGGAATTCATCATGGTGTAAAAATTCATTGGGAGTTCATCCTCTCTGCCATGTATGGAGTCACATACTCGCACGGGTACAGCGACACGACGTCATACGTACGGGGTATTGCGAGAGATCCGTTGGGATCATAGAAAGATCCACTAAGTATGTTTTGAAGTTCATGGTGGAGAGTATGAATCATATTAGTATTACAAGTACTAGGAAAAATAAATAATTTATTGGATTTTTGGGAAAACATGATGCTCGCACATTTTTCTTTTTCTTTCAGAAACAACTTGCCAGACATCTATCCTGAGGCGGATAAGAGCTGACTACCTGACCAGAATCCATCCGGAGGTAATCCATCCAGAGGGAGCCTGTCTAGAGAGACCAATCCAGAGGGAGCCATCCAGAGGGATCTATCCAGAGGGAGTCTGACCAGAGGCTATCCTGAGTCTATCTTTACAGAAAGATTTCCTACTGGATCCTCTGTATTGGGTGAAATAGTTCGACTAAGTCCTGAATTCCAAGTGAGAAAAGTGACTTTTCATCAAATGGACAGTGACAGTGTGCTAAGACTTTTCTGACAGAAGTTTCAAAGTTGCTTGTGTCATCTGTTGAAGAATGGAACAAGATCTGGATCTCAGACCCAGGAAGATTGTATGGATTGTGGGACATTCTTATGTGTATTTGGCCCGTAGGAAAGCTATTAATAGTAGCTATGGGGAAAACCTTGGTTTATCTAAAAATAACTTTATGATCTATTGGGGTGGGCTACGATATTAAGGATATTCTAGATGGAGAGTTAGTTGTAAGTCACAATACGGGTTAATGCTTTTTGAATAGTAAAAGCCTTTATTTCTGCAATATCACCCTTTAAGTAAAGATTAGGATTAGGGTTTTTGTAAGTTAGATAATGGGTTGATATGTAATGAGCTGATATTTTTTTTATCTCAATTACTAAATAAGGCCAAGTGCTGATGATCCAGGGAATTTTTTTCTGATTGCCATTTTGGAGTCGGGAAGGAATTTTTCCCTTTCTGGGGCTAATTACACTATGCCTTATAAGGGTTTTTGCCTTCCTCTGGACCAGCAGTGAAATGGGCCGGTGTGGTGCTTTGTTTTGGTTAAACTTTATGTACACACATCTTTCTTCAACCCAGATAACTATAAAATTGTATATTTATCAGACAGTAAAATATATATACAGTGGAGGAAATAATTATTTGACCCCTCACTGTTTTTGTAAGTTTGTCCAATGACAAAGAAATGAAAAGTCTCAGAACAGTATCATTTCAATGGTAGGTTTATTTTAACAGTGGCAGATAGCACATCAAAAGGAAAATCGAAAAAAATAACCTTAAATAAAAGATAGCAACTGATTTGCATTTCATTGAGTGAAATAAGTTTTTGAACCCTCTAACAATAAAAGACTTAATACTTAGTGGAAAAACCCTTGTTTGCAAGCACAGAGGTCAAATGTTTCTTGTAATTGATGACCAAGTTTGCACACATTTTAGGAGGAATGTTGGTCCACTCCTCTTTGCAGATCATCTCTAAATCCCTAAGGTTTCAAGGCTGTCTCTGTGCAACTCTGAGCTTGAGCTCCCTCCATAGGTTTTCTATTGGATTAAGGTCCGGAGACTGACTAGGCCACTCCATGACCTTAATGTGCTTCTTCTTGAGCCACTCCTTTGTTGCCTTTGCTGTATGTTTTGGGTAATTGACGTGCTGGAACACCCATCCACGACCCATTTTCAGTTTTCTGGCAGAGGGAAGGAGGTTGTCATTCAGGATTTCACGATACATGGCTCCGTCCATTTTCCCGTTAATGCGATTAAGTTGTCCTGTGCCCTTAGCAGAAAAAGACCCCCAAAGCAAAATGTTTCCACCCCCATGCTTGACGGTGGGGACGGTGTTTTGGGGGTCATAGGCAGCATTTTTCTTCCTCCAAACACAGCGAGTTGAGCTAATGCCAAAGAGCTCTATTTTGGTCTCATCAGACCACAGCACCTTCTCCCAGTCACTCAGAATCATTCAGGTGTTCATTGGCAAACTTCAGACGGGCCTGCACATGTGCCTTCTTGAGCAGGGGGACCTTGCGAGCCCTGCAGGATTTTAATCCATTGCGGTGTAATGTGTTTCCAATGGTTTTCTTGGTGACTGTGGTCCCTGCTAATTTGAGGTCATTCACTAACTCCTCCCGTGTAGTTCTAGGATGCTTTTTCACCTTTCTCAGAACCATTGACACCCCACGAGGAGAGATCTTGCGTGGAGCCCCAGAGCGAGGTCGATTGATGGTCATTTTGTGCTCCTTCCATTTTCGAACAATCGCACCAACAGTTGTCACCTCCTCTCCCAGCTTCTTGCTAATGGTTTTGTAGCCCATTCCAGCCTTGTGCAGGTCTACAATTTTGTCTGTGACATCCTTGGACAGCTCTTTGGTCTTTCCCATGTTGGAGAGTTTGGAGTCTGCTTGATTGATTGTTTCTGTGGACAGGTGTCTTTTATACAGGTGACTAGTTAAGACAGGTGTCCTTAATGAGGGTGACTAATTGAGTAGAAGTGTCTAACCACTCTGTGGGAGCCAGAACGCTTAATGGTTGGTAGGGGTTCAAAAACTTATTTCACTCAATGAAATGCAAATCAGTTGCTATCTTTTATTTAACCTGCTGAGCGGTCTGGACGAGCTCAGCTCGTCCAACACCGCCAGAGGCTGCCGCTCAGGCCCTGCTGGGCCGATTTCCACCAAATAAAAAGCAGCACACGCAGCCGGCACTTTGCCAGCCGCGTGTGCTGCCTGATCGCCGCTGCAGCGCGGCGATCCGCCGCGTGCAGCGGCGAAAGAGGGTCCCCCCAGCCGCCCGAGCCCAGCGTAGCCGGAACAAACAGTTCCGGCCAGCGCTAAGGGCTGGATCGGAGGCAGCTGACGTCAGGACGTCGGCTGACGTCCATGACGTCACTCCGCTCGTCGCCATGGCGACGAGGGAAGCGAAACACGGAGGGCCGCTCATTGCGGCCTTCCGTGTTATTCCTTGCCGCCGGAGGCGATCGGAAGATCGCCTCCGGAGCGCCCTCTAGTGGGCTTTCATGCAGCCAACTTTCAGTTGGCTGCATGAAATAGTTTTTTTTTTATTTAAAAAAAACCCTCCCGCAGCCACCCTGGCGATTTAATCAGAACGCCAGGGTGGTTAAGGTTATTTTTTCGATTTTCCTTTTGATGTGCTATCTGCCACTGTTAAAATAAACCTACCATTGAAATGATACTGTTCTGAGACTTTTCATTTATTTGTCATTGGACAAACTTACAAAATCAGTGAGGGGTCAAATAATTATTTCCTCCACTGTATATATATATATATATATATATATATATATATATATATATACATACATACGCATATGTGTTACTACACATATAATTCAGCAGGCCTGATCTCAGTGGGCAGTTTTCAGGGAACAAGTCTCCTATTTTCTGATACTTTTGTCTTTAGTAGATTCAAGTTGGCCATAGTTGTCTTGCTAAGTTTTGCTAGAGTATTATATTTTGTCCTATCCTGATTGTGAATATAGTTGGTGAGTGTCCATATGTGTGATTAGCAGAGTCCGTCTAGTATGGTTAAATCTGAAGGTAGCCGTCATTACAGTTGTTCTGTTAGTCCTGACCTTGAAAGAGTATCTATGGCTGCGGTTGCTATTAGTTACATCTTTTTCTGCTTTGATTTGTAGTATGTCTGTATAGATATTTACCATTACTGTGGTAAAAAGTCGATTAGCTAACATTCCCTTCCCCTACTAGATCAGAGTTTGTTTATCTGTTTGTCTGAGCAAGCATAACAGGCTTTGGTCAGTATGATTGGTGTGATGGACTACAATTTCACAGCAACACAGTTGCCTTGAGCAACCAGATTGGTATATTTAATATGGGATAATTGGAAGGCCAGAGATGTTGATGGTCTCATGTAGCCTTGTTCCCTAAGTCTCCTGCTGTGATCTGTGCATTCCTTTTCACAAATATGTCCTGTACTGAGGCCTGTAGCTACTTTTTGACTTGTTTGGTGAGTTCTGGCAGTACTCCTGTATGTCTGATCTCAGCCTCTGTACTCTGGGCATTAAAGGGAAGGTTCAGGGACAGTTGGTAAAAAATAAAAATCCGAATCCACTTACCTGGGGCTTCCTCCAGCCCGTGGCAGGCAGGAGGTGCCCTCGGCGCCGCTCCGCAGGCTCCCGGTGGTCTCCGGTGGCCGACCCGACCTGGCCAGGCCGGCGGCCTGGTCGGGCCTCTTCTGCACTCCATTGTGCGTTCCACGCCGGCTCGCTGACGTCATCGGACGTCCTCCGGGCTGTACTGCGCAGGCTCAGTAGTTCTGAGCCTGCGCAGTACAGCCCGGAGGACGTCCGATGACGTCAGCGCGCCGGCGTGGAACGCACAATGGAGCGCAGAAGAAGCCCGACCTGGCCGCCGGCCTGGCCAGGTCGAGTCGGCCACCGGGAGCCTGCGGAGCGGCGCCGAGGGCACCTCCTGCCTGCCACGGGCTGGAGGAAGCCCCAGGTAAGTGGATTCGGATTTTTATTTTTTACCAACTGTCCCTGAACCTTCCCTTTAAGGCCTGAGTATGATTGTAGGTGGGTTGGTGTTATCTTTCCACCCCCTGGTTTAACAGGAGTGTGTGACTTAGAGTAAAAGAATACAGAGATAGCTTGGAGTACAGTGACTGATGGAAGGTGGGAGGTCTGCCATGCCTCACAAACAGTCTGTGAACTAAACTGTAGAGTCAAGACCACCATCTCCCAAATATAGCCACCTTATGCATGAGTTAGTTCCTATCATAAGGGTTTTTGACCTTGGCCTACCTGAGGCCTAGTATTTAGAAAAGCCCTTTTCTAAAATAGAGCAGATGGAAGTTTCTCTTGGAGTAAGTGCTGAGATAAGAAAGCTTCTTATATTGATCTAAGAGAAATATTCCTGCCGCAGGTTAAGTTAAACACATGAGCGTGCTCCATGCATGCAGTCCGCATAAGATTTTTACTAAATTACATCAGGAAAGAGAAATGTTCTTGGTTCTGATCTGCATCAGGAAAAATAATTATTGGATTTTTTCCTGATTAATTTCTGATTTGGTTCTTTTCTGATTTTCTGATTTGTTTGACCATTAGATTGGCCAACATTGTTTAATTGGTTGTTTAAGGTTACAGGTTGGTTAATCATTTTCTTTGGTAGGAGTACTTTACCAAATAGCTATTCGTGTTTTGACCATTAGGAGGCTTCGACCAAAATTTTGCCTACTGTGATGCTAGCTCTGCCTGCTTTAGGTATTAGCTTTAGTATGGTCATCTTCTTCCTTTGGAAGAAATGACCAAAGGGGGGACTGAAAGGATATGTAGGTATATATGTATATATATATATATTAGTATATAGTATATAGATCAATTTCATATACAATTATACATGTATCTAATCAGTGTGATATTAGGGTGTCTTCAGAAGAACCAGCCTCACATCTGTGCAGGAAAACACTGGCTGTATGAAACTCAGAATAGGCAAATTCTCTCTGAGCAAATCCCCTGAGCGTCCCTCAAGCAACTGTACTTAAATAACATATTTCCCCGTGATCATTGAACTGTGCTATTTCTCGTAAATCACATGACTTTCTGTAATTATGGTGACATATGATGATATACTGCGCATGAGCAAAACCCTGTATTCAGTAAGATATAAGGAAGGTGGTGAAGTAAAGAACTAGCATATTGTGTGCTCACATCTTCTGTGTCTGTGTGTGTCTTTTGTTAACCATTTTATGTCCTGGCGCCAGGAAATTAAGTAGTCTAAAGCATCTGATATCTGACAAGGCTGTGATATGAACTTACATAGCTACCACTTCTTTCATGGATGATCTGCAGAATCACCAATAATACAAGTATGACTAACCTCTGGACACCTAATGAAGTGTAAGTGCTTGGTGCAACTGTAAGGCTATCTCCCGAGGAGCGAGAGACACAGATACTACTGAAGCCAGTGACCACCTGAGGGGCAGGTGGCCTCTGGCTATGCAGGGACTATCTCTTAAGAGGAGGAGATAGAGAATATCTTGCAGCCAGTGATTCCCTGATGGACTGGGAATCAGACTGTACTTCAGCCAGTGGACTCCTATGGGGTAAAGGCCACTGGCTGAACTGCAGGAAGGACTCTCTGAGGAGCAGGAGGTCCTTGCAGCTAACTGACACCTGGTGGATTAGTGTCACGGATAGTACAGACAGACTGATCACTCGCGGGACAAGTGACAGTCAGAATGGTCAGACAGGCCAGGTCGGCAACACACGAGCAGATAAGGTACAGAGACAGAAGGCTGATGCGGTAACCGAGTACAGGCAAGGTTGGCAACTAGTAGACAGATAGGCAGAGGTACCGAATCAGAAAGCAAGAGCGAGGTCAACAGAGCCAGAGGTCATAACAGATATCAAGCACAATCCTAGTCTGAGGTGTGAGGTCCTTGGTCTCGACACCCGGGAACTAGTCTAAAGAATAACACAGTAATGACACAGTAATCCTATGCTTGGGTGTGAGGTCCTTGGTCTCAACACCCTGGAACTGATCTAAAGTATAACACAGTGATGACAAAGTAAACATCAAGAGCGGAATCTGGCTAAGTGTGAATTCCCAGTTCCAACTGGTTCTAACACACTGTAGGATCTGACTGAGGTCTGAGTGCTCACACGTAAGTATTCGCAACGGCAGACAACCAGAAGGAAGATCTATATATACTACAGCGCTCCGCAGCGCCGCCCCCAGCCACTCAGGAGTTCCGCTGGGATCAGCTGATCGTCCTGATCAGCTGATACCTCTCCTGCTGGCATAAAGGTCCTGTCTTCTGGCACGCGCGCGCGCGTAGCTCTCCATCTATGTGCACTAGAAGGCCCAGGCAAACCAGACACATGTTGCTGTGCGGAAACCGCCGGTCTGAACGCGGAGAAAGCCGCCCCACCGCCAGACCGCGCGGCGGCATCTCCGCTATTCATTACAGGAATACTATCGATTCACATATTTTTTTCAATTGACACAGGAATTGTTTGGGAAGTGCTGCTAAGTACTGGTGTATACATTTTAGTTGATGAGATGGACAGACTGATAGCAGATAGGGACACATATGTACCACTAAGAGGAGACCGTACGGGTAAGTATTTAGGGGAACTGAGAGACCTGTTGAAGGAGGGGCCAAATAAGGGTATGGTAAGCGATGATGAATTTAGGTATATAATTCCAAACAAGCCACAGATATCGGTAATTTATCAGGTGCCAAAGATGCACAAAGATCAAAGAAACCCTCCTGGACGACCAATACTTAGTGGAATTGGGTCAGTAACACACAAATTAGGAAAGTATTTGGATCAGTTTTTTCAGCCACTAGTAGAAAAGCTAGTAGAGAGATCAATACGCCTCATACAAAGGATAATGGATCTTGAAATGATAGTAACCTAGGTGTAGGAGAAGGAAGGGTTACAATATGTAGGAATTGTATGGTATTGATTTAATGTAATACAGTTTACTAATAAATATGCCGAATGTATTGTATAGTGTTGAATAGATATTTATTCTTAGGTTAATGTAGTTATCCAAACATTATGCCTCATGTATTTTAACCTGAGTAGCGCATTGATATATAAGTATATGTAATAAACTTTTAGACAAGATACTGATATTGTGGTTTTTAGAATTGATGTTTGTGTAAAACGGACTCTTCCAGTGTTGGGGAATGCGTTGGGATCTCTGGATCCGGCATGCTGGGCTGATAGATGGTTTAAGAGTAATTTTAGAGCTGTAAACAGAGCTGACGTGATGTAGGGTTATGTGGTCTGTAGCCCAGTATGCCGTATCTCGTCTTGCAGCAGATGGTAGCGCAACTAAAGGGATGCAGAGGCTGCGCATTGCTTAAACAATGCACGGCTAGAGGGGAAAGGCGTTCTAATACACAACGGGAATAATACGAGAATTAAGCGCTATGATTGGGTAACCTGAAGAGATGGGGTGGGACTATTGGGGTTAAAGCACTCCTGGCCAATCAGGGCACCAGCTCCTGATGAGTCACGTACTGTGACGAAACTAGTCGGCCGGGACCCTAAACGGCGTGGAGTGCACGGCAAAGAGCGGGGCAAACACGGAAATCACACGGAAGGCTGACCGTGCGGCAGCCAGACCGGGTAGCAACATTTGGAGAGCCCTCCGGAGGCCACCAATACGGGGGAGAGCCCGTTGGAAAAAACTCATGCTGTTTTTTATCTGGAGAAAATTGTAAGTGCAATAAATTTTAAGGCTTTTAAAGTTCATACAGTATTATGCTATGAGAGATTTTTTATTTGGAGGTAACGTATCAGCAGTCCTGGAATAACATCAAAGCCTGGCCTAGCCTACTAAAGATACAGATCGATAAGGTCGGGGGTGACCTGGGAATAACCCCAAGGCGTGATTAAGACCTAATTGGGGGTCTTAGAAGAGGGTGAGTCCCTTACCAATATTTGGTGTGGTGGTGGTGAGAACCAAATCGACAATATAAAAGAACTTTTATGATGGAGAGGATTTTCCTCCTTCAGTAGCAGGACTGTGTAGCGCTTTGATATCGAACCCAAATTTGAACTGTTTATAAAATATTGGCACACTACCTGATTTATTTGTACACATTTGCGCATCTCAATTGTGTTATAAATAGAAAGAATGTTTAGAAGTGTTTGCGCATGTGCTGAAGTTTGGGAACAATCGTTTTCAAACAACCATCATACACACAATACTTTTCATAACAACTTTCATTTGAAAAAAAAAATCAGCCATAACCCATCGTTCTTTAATAGCGATCTCAGTCATTGGTGTCAATGGTTGTTTGCACCTTTTTTCAAACGATCATCAGGGGAAACGTTAGTTTCGAATGACTATAGTCGTATGTGTGTATGCACCTTAAGAGACAGTGCAGTCTGTAAGAGAATACTCTGAGAGAAGATGTATTGTGCCAGCCTTAACCAAGGGCATTTCTAGCCTTTTTGCCACTTCAGGCAAGAAGTCCTGCCCCCTCCCCCCCTTCCCAAACTAAAGAATATAAATCATGTGCCGTATAGAAAGGGATGCAAAATACAGGGAGACCCTGAGATAAAAAACAACCCACCGATCCTGTTCCATTTTGTTGCACACCCCCTTCCTGCATTAGCCCAGTTCAGTGTGTAAAGGTCTCTCACCTGGAGTCCAGTACTGTGGTTCCGCTGTCCGCTCTCCCCTCGCCCTAGTGCCCAGCATCTCCTACCACATGTGATTACAAGCTACCTGAAGAGAGTTAGGTGCCAGCACTAAAGGTAGCAGAAAACAGACAGGATGGTCACAAAGGCACAGCACTGGACTCCAAACTATACTCTGCCTTTACACACTGGACTGGGGGAGCCCAGGAGGGGGACAAAAACAGATTGTGGGACTAAGACAGAGGGAGGCACAAGGGGGGATAGAAAGAGTCACAGTGGGACAGGGGTAGGCACAGAGAGACGGATCATCCACAAGGCAACTTAGGCAAGTGCCTTGAGTTTCACTTCCCTGGGGTCCCCTGCAGTCATCCTGCGCAGTCGCTCATTGATACCATGCCGCGGCTCAGTCTTGTTTCCCCCGACTGGCCAGTCAATAGTCATTGCACCTGTGCAGTAAAATGTTCTCCTACTGCGCATGCGCAGGACGTCCAGGCGTCGGGAGCTTGAACGAGGATGCACGGGGCCAAGGCCACGCAGGCGCAGTGGCCACTGACTGGACAGGCCTGGGTAATCAAAACTTAGCCGCAGCAGGGTACCGGAGGATGAGTAAGTGATGGTGCGGACACAGGGCGGCTGGTAGAAGATAAGTGAAACTCTCCCCTCCCTCGATTTAATGTTCACCTTAATCCATCTCAGGGTGCACAGGGGGCAGAGGTGGCACAGGGAAACTGAAGGTGGCAGAAGGAGGGACAGAGGTGGCACTGGGTACTGAAGGAGGCACAAACACCCATGGGGCATGACTTAGTTCAGGGCATGGTTTACCTTGGGGCAGGGCTTAACAAGGGGCATGGTGCCCCCGAGGACCAATGGCACTTCAGGCAGTGGCCTCAAATGCATATGTGTAAAAATGCCCCTGGCTTTAAAGAGAACCCGAGGTGGGGTTCTAACAATGATATCTGCACACAGAGGCTGGGTCTGCCTATACTGCCCAGCCTCTGTTGCTATCTCAATCCCCCTTAAGTTCCCCCTGCGCTCTGCTAAATCACAGCCGCGCTGTCGACACGCAGCGGGCTGTGTTTACCTATGTAGTGTCACTCTCGCTGCTCCCCGCCTCCTGCATAGCTCCATTCCCCGCCCGCGTCCCTTCCCTCCAATCAGCGGGGAGGGAAGGGACGCGGACGGGGACCGGAGCTATGCAGGAGGCGGGGGAGCGGCGAGAGTGACACTACATAGGTAAACACAGCCCGCTGCGACACGCTGTGCGTCGACAGCGCGGCTGTAATTTATGGGGGCATAGCAGAGCGCAGGGGGAACTTTGGGGGGATTGAGATAGCAACAGAGGCTGGGCAATATAAGCAGACCCAGCCTCTGTGTGCAGATATCATTGTTAGAACCCCACCTCGGGTTCTCTTTAACACAGAAAAAAAAGATGACTTACAATAGTATTTTAAATAGGAAAATAGCAGCAGTCAGAGACCTTCTTAGGGTAGGAAGGACTGAATGATGTCAATCAGTCCAGATACTCCTGCTTCTACAAAAAATATCTCACAGTACAGCTGCTGTCTAGGCTTTACAAGGAAGCAGGGGCGTTGCTAGGATCCTAAGAGATCCAGGACACTTTTGGGCACTCCGGCTGAAAAATGGGTGGGGCCACGCACCAGAATGTGGGTGTGGTCATGGGTGGAGCCAAATTTACATGAACTTAACAGCGGTTTAAGTAGGCCTGTCCAGCAAAATGTTCGATGAAGCCCCCTCTCAATTAATAAAAAATAAATAAATGCAGTATATCACATAAATAAGCAGTGCCACTTAGCCATAACTAGGCAGAGTTACTTGGCTTCTGTGCTGGTTGGTCTGATGCTGCACAGTGTCTCACAAATGTCACAAACAAATAAGGCTTACCTTGAAGAAATCGGACAACTCCGACACGATGGCTTGGCAAGTTTCTGGTATAATACGGCTCAACGCCTGTAGGGAAATTGCAGATGCAAATTTCAAATCCGCATAAGATCTTCCAGTTGCAAGGAAGCGTAAAGTCACGCACAGTCGTTGCTCTGCTTTGATGGCCTCCCTCATGACTGTGTCCTGCCTTGTAATCCGCGGAGGGAGCTTCTCCAGCAGCTCATCAAAGCTTTCATCAGACATCCGCACATAGTTTCTGAAATCTTCAGGATTATTTTCGCGAAGTTCATGCAAAAGGCTCATGTGACTAAATTCATGTCTCCTCTGTAGCCAACCCTTGGACCACGAACGCTTATGCTTGTTTCTGTTCCTCTTACTCACTCGATCGAGGATCAATACAGCCAGAGCAGTGGACGCACGCTCTTTATCCGACATAGCCATGGTTGCCAAATTGCCACAATTGCCAAAGCAGACCACTATAGCCACACACGACTGTCTCACTATTACCATCGCTTTTAAGCTCCGCTCGGAACTCCCATCGCTTGACTCCGCCCATCCGCTCGGTACTCCCTTCGCTTACTCCACCCTTTGCTTAAATACGCCTATTTAACAACCGATCTGAAACACGATCGTATGGTATAGTTGTACTGCCCGATCCGATCACGATTCGACACGATCGTTAATCGAATCGTGATCGAAATTTTATCGTTTAGCGCAGAGGCTTAATCGTATCCGCAATACGATTCCTTATGCAATTCTATTAACGTACTCGTATCGCGATCGCATATTGAATCGCGCAAAGAATCGTACCGTGTAGATGGGGCTTTAGGAAATGTATTACTGATTTCCAGTACTCGTTGACTAGTGGGCAGTCCCATACACAATGTATAAAGTCAGCGTTAGGTGCGTTACATTTAAAACATTGACCAGTATATGTTGAACCCAATTTTGCTAGTTTCATAGGGGTAAAATATGCTTGGTGGAACCATTTTACGTTTATTGGTTTGTCATGGTAAGCAATAATAGCTTTATTGAAAAATTCTGTATATTCAGACCAATTCTCCTGTGTGATATCTGGGTTAATTGCCAACCATCTATTCCTAGAAGATTGAATTTTCTTAGCGTTACCATGTGTAGCTAGAAAGTTATATAAATTTAGAAACTTGTTTGGATTTATCATTTTTAAGAAGTATTTTTTCCAATTCTGATGGAGTAAGAGATACGCCTGTCAAGCCTAACTGTGTCCGGAGGGCATGCCGTAATTGAAAATACCTGAAAAGGGCATGCTTAGGTAGACCAAATTCTTCCCGTAGTGTGGCAAAATCTTTAAATGTTCCGTTTACATATAATTGAGACAAATATTTAATGTCGTGTGCGTGCCAAAAGTGTATAACTGGAATCGATTGAAGTTCAGGTAAGTTAGGGTTACCCCAGAGAGGGGAATTCTGAGAAACACATCTGCTAGGTTCACCAAGCAGTTTCCTTGCCCTCCTGTATGTTTTAATGGTACTATGAATGAGGGTTGTTCCCTTGAGCCCAGAGGCTACTCTATATCTGTAGATTGCTCCACATAATGATTGCGCCTGGATAGGAAGCCACGGCCACAGGGCTTCGGCAATAACTTATTTTTTCACCGCTCCCTGGGTCCCCCTCTGGCCATGGCTCACCACAGATGCTCCTTCCAGCATCCTCTCCCCATCGTTGTGAAGTGCGGTGCGCTTGCTCCCCAGGCTCCGGCTCCCCAGCGCTCGCTCTGAGGACTGGCTCGCCACGTGGGAGATCCCAGCTGACTGACCCCACGTGATGGCTGGCCCTGGAACGCATCTGCACTCCATGCGGCTGCGTTGCAGCTCTCCAGGACTCCGGCTGCTCACTTCCTCACTTGCGGGGGATGTGGATTCGGGGAAGGGCCACACAGACACCGTACCACTGTGCAGCCAGCTGATCGGGCTTGATCAGCTGGCCTGTGAGTGAACCAGGCTGCCCCCGGTATGTCTTTATCCACTGACTGGACTCTCTGCCGGATTCTCACCACCGCTGCGGGTCTGCCACATCGTGCCATGGAAACAGGTCACCCTCTGTGCCTGTCGGCAGCGTCCCGTGCTACCGCTGTTCCTACAGCTTCAGCCCCACCCACATGCTAAGCAGGAACATCCATCTACAGAACAGCCCCAGCTCCAACCAGGAGGAGGAGAGCACAGCTGCACGGCTCCATTCACCAGCTCCAGGACAAGGCAAGTGTGCCCTTCCACTCTCCTACATGCTAGACCATGCCAGCCCTGCCACTTCGCTCCATGCCAGACCCCGCCAGCCTGTACTATGGCCTGGACCGCCACAACAATCTGCCTGGACTCCAAGGCCCCATGGTTTCCTCAGCCACCATTGGTAGCTCACATGGGACTTTTTCAGCCAGCCAACCAGAACACCAACCGAACACTAATCGGCCTGATTCCACCACAACCCAAGGAGACACACTCTTCTCTCTCTCTCTTTACCCAAGGAGAGTCCGCGGGACATCTGATTCAAGTATCACTGCAAAGTGTTTGAGTGCCATAGATGGCAGCGGATTAACCCCTCGGCCCCTTTCCCTGGCCTTTATTCTCGTATATTTTATCATGCCTAACCTGCATAACCTTCTGTATCTACTGTATGCTAAAAGTGCTGTTTTACTGCATCACTGTTTTTACTGCTCCACTGTACTCTTTGTGTTTACTGTATTATTGTATGTTTACTGTACCATTGCCGTCCCCGAAGTGCCAAAACCAATTCCGGGTACAACCCCTGTTGTACTTGGCGAAATAAACCGATTGATTCATAGGATCCAGCAATATCTGCCTCTGTTGCTAAACTAGTGTTTGATCTGTCGCTACTTAACCAACCTTGTATGGGGGTTAGCTGCGCTTCCAAGTAATAGATAAAAAAGTTGGGTAGAGCTAGACCACCAAAAGGGGTAGGTAGTTGGAGGGAGGATAATGAGATGCGAGGTGAGGAGCCAGACCATATAAAAGAGATTACCATGGAGTCAATTTGTTTAAAAAGGGCTTGCTGAATCCAAATAGGCGACATTTGCATAACATATAACAACTTAGGGGCTGTAACCATCTTGATAATACAAATCCTACCACATACATTTAAAGGCAAGGAAGACCATTTTTTCAGCTTTATTTCTACTTGTTCCAGTAACGGTATAAGGTTTGTTTCTATAAAGGATTTCACAGGCTGATTTATCCAGACTCCTAGATACTTAAACCTTTCCACAACTTGTAATTGGGATTGTTTAGTGATTATCTGATGATCAAAGGAATCCACAGGGAACAGAACTGATTTAGTCCAGTTAATGGAGAGGCCCGAGATTTTATAGAATGTTTCATATACTGACAGCACAGCCTCAAGTGAGGGGCACGGATCTGCCAAATAAACCAGCATATCATCTGCATATAAATCTTGTTTATTTTGAGGAAGATGTGGATATTGTAAGTTAGAAAATAAACACCTAATGTTTAGTTTGGTAGAACGCCCAGGAATGAAGCCAGTTTGATGTATGATTGAGGTTATACATTCATTAAGTCTAGTGGCTAGAATTTTAGTAATTATTTTAATATCAGTATTGATAAGTGAGATGGGACGGTAGGAGTCACACAAAGGGGGATCTTTATTAGGTTTAAGGATAAGGGTGATTAAAGCTTCATACATGGATTCAGGAAGTGTACCGGTCATGAAAATGTGTTGAAAAAGGGAATACAGGTGTGGGACAACTAATGGTTTACCGTGCACCGAGTGCATACCACTCGATGGGAATTCCATCTGGGCCTGGCGCTTTGTTATGTTTGAAAGAGAAAATAGTGGCAGCTATTTCCTCAGAAGTGATAGGGGCGTCTAAGAGCTTAGTTTCATCTGGGGATAAAGTTGGCAGATCCAGGTCCCTCAAAAAGTCGATTTCCTGTCCCCCATCGACAACCTTAGCAGAATATAAATTTGTATAAAAGTTAGTAAAGGTGGCGGCTATCTCATGAGAGGAAGTACATATAGAGCCAGAGGGTGTTCTAATATTAGGTATGGCCATAGAGTCCGCTGTGGCTTTAAGGAAGTAATTAATAATTTGCTGCATTTATTGAGGAATTCAAAGTATCTCTGACTCTGGACAATATACTTCTGTTTAGTTCTTTCTAGTGTTCTTAATTCTAAATTTCCTACGTTCAATTTGCCAGTTCATATAAGTGGTGTCAGAAGGATCGGAGAATAAGGTAAGTTGGGCCTCATTAGTGGATTTTTCATGGTATTCTTGTAACGCAGTTTCATTTTGTCTAATACGTGACATAGATGCACGTAAGCATCCTCTTAAAACCGCTTTGCTTGCGTCCCAGCAGACTTGTTCCCCAGCAGTACCTGTGTTAATTCGCCAGTATTCGGACATGCCCTCCTGGCAATCTCTAAGGACCTCCTCATCCTCCAACCAGCTAGGATTCATGCGCCATAACGCTTGAGAGGCTAGGCTAGTAAAGCGTAGTTTACACAGAAAGGAGGAGGGGTCTGAAATACCGTGTGGTAAATAGTTAATAGTATCAATTAATGACAGTGTCTCTGAGGAGCCTAAACATAAGTCTATTCTTGACATCGTTTTATGGGAGTCTGAGAAGCAGTAGAACATTTTCCTATCTGGGAATTTCCATCTCCAAATATCGTGTGAATAATATGTATCCACCCAGTTGTTAAAAGAAGGAAAAGCTCTACCTCCCATCCTCAGCCTGTCCAGATTTGGGTTCAGAACTGCATTGAAATCACCAGTTATAAGAAGAGGACCGTCAAGAATTGGATGTAATTTAGTCATAAGTTCAGTTACAGACTGATCGAAGGGAGGTGGCACATAGATGGAAACAATTATCTACGGGCGGCCCTCAATTCTGCATGCAGTAATCACAAAATTGCCCTTAGGATCTATTCTAACTGCTGTAACATTACCTGGGAAGGTTTTGGTTACGAGGATGGCAGTGCCCCTTGAATAAGAAGAACAATGCGCCAAATAATATTGTGCTATCCAGGGTTTTTTTAAGAAGAGCTCTGGCTCCTACAAGATGTGTTTCTTGTAAACATTATTTGGGGAGATAATGTCCGTATATCATTAAATACCAACTTGCGCTTTATCGAGTTGTTAAGTCCCCTAACGTTCCACGAAGTTATTGAAATTAGAGACATCGGAATGATTGTTTATAAAGGGATGTATTACACATTATTCTTCTCTGGGTCACTTTAGAAGGCCTGTAGCGATATACATAATTGCTGTATTGAAAAAACAACAACAAACAGAAATCTCTTATCAATAACAAGTCCACACCCAATTTTGGTGTAGAAAAGTTAGTTCCCGACCCACCCTACGCTCTGTTCTAAAAAAACTACAGAGTCTTACTCCCTTAACTGTCGTAAAAACTAGGGAACAAAAAAGGACCGCTATGTCCGACTCACTTTACAATAACATACGATTCCCCAAGCAGCTTGGGGTGAAAGTAAATCTATCTTCAATGTATCATGACCTCTGTGGGAGCAGAATATATATAGACTAAATCTTTCAAAAGGTGCATCACATTTGAAAAGGAATAAAAAGGGGGAAATATAACATAATTTACAATTAGCATTAATGACTGACTAGATATAACTGGAAACAATTATAAGACGAAAGGATGGAGGGAAAAAAATAAACACCCTTCAGGCATTGTTCGCTGAAAGAAGAAAAAAAAATTCCGTGGATATACTGCAGGTGTCACTCTTTTCTTGAACAAAAAGAAGTGTAAAATAATACTCAGGAGAGAGGGAAAAAGGAAGAGAAAAAGAAAGAACCCCAGAGCACTCTCATAAGCATCATAATATAGCAATGAAAAGGCACTTTTTGGTCTATATTGCAACCAGTTATAAATGAGCAGTTATATTGAAATAGTGCCCATAATTCCAGACAAAGTTATAGTCCAATTGTGCAGGGCAATAGAGAGGTTTCTCCCTTAAACCAGTCTAACAAAAGATTTGTATGAGTTATACTATGAGGGTAATATAGCAGGAATGACATTCTGCATACTGCGGCCTATTCACAGTGCAGCCTGCTTCCTTTTATATATTCCTCTAATAAGCAAGTATAGGATAGTTCAGTAGAGCATATTTTATATAGACAAACGTTTAACCACAAGGATACATGAAGCAGGTTGATGATAAATGATGAACTATAGTAGAGCTATATCAGTGTCTCTGCCTAGCAGGAATCACAGGAATCGGTATGTCCTCTGCGTACGTACAAAAAGGGCGCCTGGACAAAAAGGGCGCGGGGTGTAAACTCTAAATAATAATTAATCATTAATAGGGTTTATAAATATAGTGTGCTATTTTTCGTTTACAAATAATGTTTAACAAAATTATAAATCATTAAATAATGTTTATGAAATCGGAAATTGTGAAAACGTTAATCTTCCCTGTTTCAAAAGTTAAACTTATAATTACGTTTATAAAAAAACCAATAATATATGTTTAATTGTTATAATTGTATATTATTGTGAATAACCGTCATTTATGGTTTGTTCTTATAATAAAATCTGAAAATATTGTTTATAAAGATGATATAAATATAACTACGTTCGTAATAAGTGTTGTAATACATTAGTAATTATTACTAAAATTTTACTAAAACTATACCTAAGCCTACTCTTACACAGAACCCTACCTGTACCTATCCCTAACCCCTAGACTCCCCTGTTGGTGCCTAAACCTAAGACCCCCCTATTGGTGCCTAAACCTAAGACCCCCCTGTTGGTGCCTAAACCTAAGACCCCCCTGTTGGTGCCTAAACCTAAGACCCCCCTGTTGGTGCCTAAACCTAAGACCCCCCTGTTGGTGCCTAAACCTAAGACCCCCCTGTTGGTGCCTAAACCTAAGACCCCCCTGTTGGTGCCTAAACCTAAGACCCCCCTGTTGGTGTCTAAACCTAAGACCCCCCCTGTTGGTGCCTAAGTAACCCTCCCTGTACCTACCCCTAACCCCTAGACCCCCCTCTTGGTGCCTAAACCTAAGACCCCCCTGTTGGTGCCTAAACCTAAGACCCCCCTGTTGGTGCCTAAACCTAAGACCCCCCTGTTGGTGTCTAAACCTAAGACCCCCCCTGTTGGTGCCTAAGTAACCCTCCCTGTACCTACCCCTAACCCCTAGACCCCCCTCTTGGTGCCTAAACCTAAGACCCCCCTGTTGGTGCCTAAACCTAAGACCCCCCTGTTGGTGCCTAAACCTAAGACCCCCCTGTTGGTGCCTAAACCTAAGACCCCCCTGTTGGTGCCTAAACCTAAGACCCCCCTGTTGGTGCCTAAACCTAAGACCCCCCTGTTAATGCCTAAACCTAAGACCCCCCTGTTGGTGCCTAAACCTAAGACCCCCCTGTTGGTGCCTAAACCTAAGACCCCCCCTGTTGTTGCCTAAGTACCCCTCCCTGTACCTACCCCTAACCCCTAGACCCCCCTATTGGTGCCTAAACCTAAGACCCCCCTGTTGGTGCCTAAACCTAAGACCCCCCTTTATTATGTGGATAATAATGTTTTACTAATTGTGGATTCAAAAAATATTTTGCAATTTACGTTACGTACTGATCGCTTTATTTTGTGAATAATAATGTTTTACAAACAGTAAGGGATAAAACTTTAAATAATGTTTTAATTATTTAAATAAGATAAATATGTTTAGTATTTTCATAAACGTTATTCGGCACGGGTGCATTTTATAAACGTAAATCACCACAAGTTCAGTTATAAATCATTAAACATCGCCGGGCGCCGTTTGTAAACTTTATTTAGCTCCTGGCGCCGTTTATAAACCTTATTTAGCTCCGGCGCCCTTTTTTCCTACTCGGCGCCCATTAAACGCTATTTATTATGGGAGTGAATGGCGGCGCCCTTTTTGTCCACTAGCGGCATGCGCCCTTTTTTCCCAGCTCCTGTCCTCTCCCTCTCCCTCCATCCAGGAGGCTGCTTCAGATGAGGTTTCAAAAAATGCTTTGCCTTTAAATTGTATCCGTTGTTTGGCAGGGAATAGCATACTGTTGGGAATTTGTTTATTCCTGAGGCCAGTTTTCATCGCTTGAAAAGTGGTGCGCAATTTCTGTATTTCGGTGGAAAAGTCTTGATATATGGAAATTTTAACTCCCTTGCATTCCATACTCGGAGCAAGTCTAGCTTTTCGTAAAATTTCGACTTCATCTCTATAGTTTCGCATCTTTGCAATCATAGGTCTGGGAGTGGTACCTGGCTTCGGAGGGCCCCTTGGAACTCTATGAGCCCTTTCTATGGAAAAAGTGTGCGAGAGATTAAGATTAGGGATGGAAGATTTGAGCCAGTTCTTGAGAAAGTTTTCTGGTTCTGATCCCTCTGATTTCTCAGGAAATCCCACAAAGCGGAGATTGGAGCGACGGAATCTGTTCTCCAGATCATCTAATTTTAAACCGTGTGAGGTGGAGGTTTTAGTATTGTCAGCATGGGCTGCTTGTAAGGGCCTCATGGCGTCTTCCAGGTCACTGATTCTTCTGTCTGACTCCACTGCTCTCTCGCGTAGCTTTTTAAGATCATCTTTCACTAAAGGGTCAGATTGCAGTGTGTCTAGTCTGGTTGTGACACTGAATTGCATAATTTTTATAGCTTCCAGGAGTTCTGATCTGATGGTCTCCCCCTCCCCTGCATCTGTATCTGTGTCCTCCTCGCTAACAGGCTGCGTCTTTTTCCCCTTCTTCTCCCTCCTCTTTCTTCTCTGGGGCTTGGGGTCAGGGCTGCTACTTACAGTTTGCTCAGCTGGAGGGTCCGCTGTGTCCGCCTGGTCTGCTGAAGGCGTGGGGGATCCGACATCTATTTCTGCCTCGGGCGGTGTTGCGGGCAGCAGAGCAGCGCCATCTTGATTTGCTCCATGTGCAAATCGGGCCAGCTTGCCTGCCGCCGTTTCAGCTGAGGGTGGCCCGTATTTAGTCATGACGGTACCGATCGCTAGCCACGGATCTCTGCTATCCGGAGGTATGTGTGTCTCCACCCGCAGGCGCTCAGGGAAACAGGATTCTGAATGAGTCGGCAGAGCCGCAGAAAGGCGCGTCCTCACTCCAGCATAGCCGGCCACGCCCCAAACCACTTATTTCTACCACATATTAGCACTGTTCTAACTGTATGACATTTCTAGACGTTCATGCTAAACTATTGCAAAAGTCTTCTTATTTTGTAAGAAGAGAATTTACTCTAAAAGGTGACCACACACACACACACCATACAGTTTAAATATCTGTTCAATTCAAGAATGGCAATATATTTTTCTGACTGATTGTAACAATTTAAAAATCTGACCAATGTACCACACACCTATGTTCAATTTTTAAAGAAACAGAGCTGCTGTGGGGGACCGGCGGATCTTTCAGAGACGGCATAGGCAAAGGAAGCTGCATGGGGCTGGTAGAAAAGTGTGTGTATATAGTGGGTTGCAAACGTATTCGTCCCCCTTAAAGTTTTCCACATTTTGTCATATTACTGCCACAAACATGAATCAATTTCATTGGAATTCCACGTGAAAGACCAATACAAAGTGGTGTACACGTGAGAAGTGGAACGACAATCATACATGATTCCAAACATTTAAAAAAAAACTGCAAAATGGGGTGTGCGTAATTATTCAGCCCCCTGAGTCAATAGTTTGTAGAACCACCTTTTGATGCAATTACAGCTGCCAGTCTTTTGGGGTATGTCTCTACCAGCTTTGCACATTTAGAGACTGAAATCCTTGCCCATTCTTCTTTGCAAAACAGCTCCAGCTCAGTCAGATTAGATGGACAGCGTTTGTGAACAGCAGTTTTCAGATCTTGCCACAGATTCTCGATTGGATTTAGATCTGGACTTTGACTGGGCCATTCTAACACATGGATATGTTTTGTTTTAAACCATTCCATTGTTGCCCTGGCTTTATATTTAGGGTCGTTGTCCTGCTGGAAGTTGAACCTCCGCCCCAGTCAAGTCTTTTGCAGACTGCAAGAGGTTTTTTTCCAAGTTTGCCCTGTTTTTGGCTCCATCCATCTTCCCATCAACTCTGACCAGCTTCCCCATCCCTGCTGAAGAGAAGCATCCCCAGGGAATGATGCTGCCACCACATTTGACAGTGGGGATGGTGTGTTCAGAGTGATTAGTTTTCTTCCACACATAGCGTTTTGCATTTTGGCCAAAAAAAAAATCCATTTTGGTATCATCTGACCAGAGCACCTTCTTCCACGTTTGCTGTGTCCCCCACATGGCATGTGGCAAACTGCAAATGGGACTTCTTATGCTTTTCTGTTAACAATGGCTTTCTTCTTGCCACTCTTCCATAAGAGCCAACTTTGTGCAGTGCACGACTAATAGTTGTCCTATGGACAGATTCCCCCACCTGAGCTGTAGAACTCTGCAGCTCGTCCAGAGTCACCATGGGCCTCTTGACTGCATTTCTGATCAGCGCTCTTCTTTTTTTCGGCCTGGGAGTTTAGGTGGACGGCCTTGTCTTGGTAGGTTTACAGTTGTGCTATACTCCTTCCATTTCTAAATGATCGCTTGAACAGTGCTCCGTGGAATGTTCAAGGCTTTGGAAATCATTTTGTAGCCTAAGCCTGCTTTAAATTTCTCAATAACTTTATCCCTGACCTGCCTGGTGTGTTCTTTGGACTTAATGGTGTTGTTGCTCCCAATATTCTCTTAAGGTGGCCATATTGGTCGATTTGCCATCAGATCGACCAACAGATCCCTCTCTGATCGAATCTGATCAAAGAGGGATTGTATGGCTGCCTTTACTGCAAACAGATTGTGACTACAGCCAAGTTGGCAATTTTTCTCCCTGGTCGGTATATATATATATATATATATATATATATATATATATACATATACATATATATATATATATATATATATATATATATATATATATACATATATATATATATATATATTTGCAAAAGTATTCGGCCCCCTTGCATTTTTCCACATTTTGTCACATTACTGCCACAAACATGAATCAATATTATTGGAATTTCACATCAAAGACCAATACAAAGTGGTGTACATGTCAGAAGTGAAACGAAAGTCATACATGATTCCAAACATTTTTTTACAAATCAATAACTGCAAAGTGGGGTGTGCATAATTATTCAGCAACCTTTGGTCTGAGTGCTGTCAGTTGCCCATAGACATTGCCTGATGAGTGCTAATGACTAAATAGAGTGCAACTGTTTGTAATCTAATGTCAGTACAAATACAGCTGCTCTGTGACGGCCTCAGAGGTTGTCTAAGAGAATCTTGGGAGCAACAACACCATGAAGTCCAAAGAACACACCAGACAGGTCAGGGATAAAGTTATTGAGAAATTTAAAGCACGCTTAGGCTACAAAAAGATTTCCAAAGCCTTGAACGTCCCATGAAGCACTGTTCAAGCGATCATTCAGAAATTATTATTATTGATTTATAAAGCGCTAACATATTCCGTGGCGCTGTACAAAGTAAGAAACAAACATGGGGCACATAATAATACAGACAATGGTGTACACCAAAATACAAGATACATAATTAGTGACAAAATACAAAGAATGATGCAAAAACAAATTATAGAATTGGTAATGACAGTGATAAAATTAACATGATGAATAAAATGTATAAGGGGGAGAGAACCCTGCCCTTGCGAGCTTACAATCTAAAGGGAGTGGGAAGGGGGGGGGGGGAGGGACAGGAGGAGGGGTAGTATGCAGCAAATATATAGAGGCTGTGTGTTTGGATACCTAATAGGAGTGCAATTTGGTCTTAGGACAAAGGGAAGTGGCCTAAGGTAGCGCATATGCTTGTCGGAACAAGTGTTTTTAGAGAGTGTTTAAAGGCAACAAAGGTTGGCGAGTGACGGATGTGTTGTGGGAGGCAATTCCAGAGGAGGGGTGAAGCGTGTGCAAAGTCTTGTAAACGTGAGGATTTGATTTTAGAGGAAGACTGTCACAGACCGCAAGGCCGGTCTGCGGATGGGGTCAATCGATCAGTCAGAAATCCTCTCACACGGTCATTTTGCTCATCACGAAGGGTAAACCGACTTCGCAATTTGATGAACTGACTCGCGGAGGGAGCGTTCAGACGCCAACGGATTCACCACACACATACAATTCAAAGATCTGCATCCAAGCGGGTTACACAGCCCGCTACTGTAATTATACTAGGACTTCAAGAACGCTCTATTAACCCTTAGCAGTATGCAGGAACCTGGGTCAGATCGTTATATCTGGGCCGGGTTCTCGCATACGGGTTATAAAGGCACACTTCTATTAAACACAGGGTAGCGATTTCAGGAGAATAGGTACGATTGTGTATGTTCAGCAACAGGTCATAACCGCTAAACGATTTTTAAAACGTTTAATAACAAAAATGCATTACATACAGTTATATACACCAATTAACATATATCACAAAGCTTAAAAATAAAGGGGTAAAATTAGAAAGTTCTTACTTAGTTATGGCTGATAATCCATTTGGAGAATGAAGAAACAGAGTCCAGTTTAAAAGTAGGCATTAATGTTAAGAGTCCTTGAACACAGCAGGCGTCGGTTCTCCTTGAACGTCTGCATGGACTTTCCTGGTCGATGGAATTTGGAGAACTGGGTGGGTTTGGTCCCGCCCCACTTTTATAGGACCTGAGTTTTGGGCTGTCACTACCTGGAAAGTAGGTGTGTTTAAGGCGGGGTTACCTCCTAATCAGCAGGTTGCCGCCCCCAGAGGCTATATTCTTAAGCGGCCTGCGACCCTGTATCAAACGAGGCTACACATGCCTATTCTATCGCATTCGCTCTACGCAGGCCGGATAAAGCCGTTTCTCTACTGATTCCTTAAAGTTAGAAAATTGTAATTCAGGTGAATGATATAACTGCTTTATGGGTATCCGAAAATGTAATTTTTGTCTTTCTGTGCCAAACCCATTTTGAATTATTAATAAATTAAAGTTTCCTTTGTTTGAGTCTATGAGTTTGGAGGGAGCTCTTATCTGGCCAGTTTGAGCTGGCTTTCTTTTGGGAGAGGGCGGAAGCAGGAAATGGTCCTCGGCAGGAGGTCAGCCAGGTGTGAAATTCCTTTCCATGTTATCAGGACACTGGATATGGGGTGAGGGGCTTTTGCTTTCAGTGAGAAGAGCAAAAGGAAAGGTATTTGTTTTACTCTACACAGGACTGACAGTAATGGGCTGGACCATTACGCAAGTCGTTGGCGATTGTGCACGACTTTCCGTAATGTTCGCCACAAGGACAACAGAAGATCATGTGCCGATTTGAGATTGGGATTGGGTTTGTATCTGGAAATTAGTGAGGATATGTACCGGGGAGAGAGATTGTGAAGAGCTTTGTAGGTTAGGGTTAGGAGTTTGAACTGAATCCTCTGGTTAATTTGCAGCCAGTGAAGAGCTTGACAAAGAGGGTAGGCAGAGGAAGATCAAGAAGAAAGATGAATGAGATGAGCAGATGAGTTCAGTACCGACTGGAGCCGGGCCACTCTGTTAGAAGGTAGTCCACAAAGTAGTATGTTGCAGTAGTCCAGAAGAGAAATTATAAGAGCATGTATTAACATTTTAGTTGTGTCATGAGTGAGAAAAGGACGGATGCGAGATATGTTTTTGAGTTGGAGATGGCAGGAGCTGGTTATGGAGTCAACATGAGGAATAAAAGAGAGAGATGAGTCGAATATCACCCCCAAGCACCGAGCTTTGGGAACTGAAGTTATGGGAGTGTTATTAACATTTATTGTTACTTCAGGCAGGGAGGTGGACAGAGACGGTGGAAAAATTATTAGTTAAATTATTAGAAATGGAAGGACTATAGCACAACTGTAAACCTACCAAGACAAGGCCGTCCACCTAAACTCACAGGCCGAAAAAAGGAGAGCGCTAATCAGAAATGCAGTCAGGAGGCCCATGGTGACTCTGGACGAGCTGTAGAGATCTACAGCTCAGGTGGGGGAATTTGTCCATTGGACAACTATTAGTCGTGCACTGCACAAAGTTGGCTCTTATGGAAGAGTGACAAGAAGAAAGCCATTGTTAACAGAAAAGTATAAGAAGTCCCGTTTGCAGTTTGCCACAAGCCATGTGGGGGACGCAGAAAACATGTGGAAGAAGGTGCTCTGGTCGGATGAGACCAAAATGGAACTTTTTGGCCAAAATGCAAAACGCTATGTGTGGAAGAAAACTAACACTGCACATCACTCAGAACACACCATCCCGACTGTCAAATATGGTGGTGGCAGCATCATGCTCTGGGGTTGCTTCTCTTCAGCAGGGACAGGGAAGCTGGTCAAAGTTGATAGGAAGATGGATGGAGCCAAATACAAAGCAATCTTGGAAGAAAACCTCTTGGAGTCTGCAAAAGACTTGAGACTGGGGCGGAGGTTCACCTTCCAGCAGGACAACGACCCTAAACATAAAGCCAGGGCAACAATAGAATGGTTTAAAACAAAACATATCCATGTGTTAGAATGGCCCAGTCAAAGTCCAGATCTAAATCCAATCGAGAATCTGTGGCAAGATCTGAAAACTGCTGTTCACAAATGCTGTCCATCTAATCTGACTGAGCTGGAGCTGTTTTGTAAAGAAGAATGGGCAAGGATTTCAGTCTCCAGATGTGCAAAGCTGGTAGAGACATACCCTAAAAGACTGGCAGCTATAATTGCAGCAAAAGGTGGTTCTATAAACTATTGACTCAGGGGGCTGAATAATTACGCACACCCCACTTTGCAGTTAGTGATTTGTAAAACATGTTTGGAATAATGTATGATTTTCGTTCCACTTCTCACGTGTGCACCACTTTGTATTGGTCTTTCATGTGGAATTCCAATAAAATTGATTCATGTTTGTGGCAGTAATGTGACAAAATGTGGAAAAATGCAAGGGGGCCGAATACTTTTGCAAGCCACTGTATAAATAAATAAATAAATATAAATATATATATATATCATGTTCCAGCATACAAGTTTATTACATAGTGAATTTTCTGCACTCCAGTCAGGGATTCTCACAGTTTCTCAGCTTGGGCAGCTCTCTCCTTCTCAGACAAGCTGAAATTGAGAACAGAGACCTGTCTGTGAGGGATAAACAAAGCACACACACACAGAGCCTGCAGAGGGTGTGCATAACTTCTCCCTATCACAGCAGAAGCAGAGCATTCCTCTCTGGGTCGACAAAGCTTGAGAAAGAAAAGATTAGATATATTACAGAGACAGTGCAACTAGAAAAGGCTGCAGTAATCCAGACTTCATTAGAAAAGGTATAGGAACTTATAGGATAGAAGAAATAAGGCTGAAAATGTTGTTACAGTCTCAACTCAAAAAGAAAATCTTTATAAAGCTATGTGTTGCCGTCTGCAATAGCGTCCTGCACGCGTGCAAAGGTACACATGGCAGCCCGCTGACTCCGAGTTGGCAAAAACTAACTGGTGGTGGCTGGATAGTGTACTGGTTAAAGGCTCTGTCTTTGACATGGGAGACCAGGGTTCAAATCCTGGCTAGGTCAAGTATCTATTCAATAAGGAGTTCAAGGCAAGACTCCCTAACACTGCAGGGTGGCCTCTTGAGCGCGTCCCAGTGGCTGCAGCTCGAGCGCTTTGAGTCAGACAGGAGAAAAGCGCTATACAAATGTTCCGATTATTATTATTAAACTGGCTGACAGCTGGGGACCAGAGGAGTGACCGACTGCAAGGGCACAGGATGGCTGCAGATGCCCCAGGTAAGTTAAACTTTTTCTTTTGAGTTAAGGTTCACTTTAAAGCAATACCAGTTGCCTGGCTGCTGTCTAATCCTTTCACTCTAATAGTATTACCTATAAACCCTGGCCAAGCATGCAGTAAATCATGCGTTTCTCACATTTGTCTCAACTGACATTAGTTGAAAGCTTGTGTATGGTTTGAATCAGATATCTCTGTAGCTAAATCGACCAGCATTGTAGCCAGGAAACTAGTATTACTTAAAAGGATATAAATATGGCAGCCTTCATATATACCTCTCACTGCAGTTCTATAAACATTCTCCTTATTACAATGCATATAGAGTAAGCTACCGATTCAAATGTGGCATTACAAAGTGTATTCTGCTACACGGTAGCACACGTCCGAACAAAAATCGAACTGATCACGTAATGGTGGATACGGCCAATGTGTCGTAACAAAGAGCCTCGTGTGGGTAAAAACGTGTTGACGTAGTTCCTTACAGCGCACCGTAATGACGTCACTCCTCAGCTGCGAATGAAGTGACTCCGTCCGTGTCACGTGAGGTCTCTGTGTGGTGGCGTAGGAGCGTCCTAACGCTAGCAGCCGGTTACCGTGTGCGGAGACTACGAGTTGGTGGGCCGCTGTGAGCCGTGAACAGCAAAATCTCTGAGGTGCGGTTGGATCATTGCTCGTCGTTCGTCTACAGTACAACGCATCATCTTTGGTGGCTTATCAAGTAAGCGGCATCTTCTAAGCAGGCACGTTTCAAACCGGAAATGGTAGCTGCTATCAATTGCAAAAATGCTTCGAAGTTTACCATCAAGACTTCCTGGTCATTACAAATGCAGTTATTGAGACCTCATACCTTGATAAATTAAATGCATGTAGCATTAACAATAGATTTGAGATTTTGTTAGAGGAACGTATTTAAGCCCTAATTCAGCCTTCAGCTTCAATGTCCATGATCTAATACGGTAATAAACGTGCATTCATTTACAATGCAAAACATTCATTGCAAAATAGAAATGTGTTCTTAATTCATGCAAATTTGCTATAGCATGCATTAAAAATAGGGGACTGAAATGGGAGATTGAAAAAAAAAAAATACTTAGTGGAGTGACCGCTGCTCGGGGGACGTTAGTGTGAGTCTAAGGCTAGGGGTATGGTTAGTATGAGTCAAAGTAGAGATGGTCACACATTTTGACTTGCATTTTATGTCCTGCCACAAATACCCTGCTCTCTAATACTTATGCTTGGCTACCTCCACCTTTCTTCTTCCTCACATTAACCTTCTTTCTTAACCACTTTATCCACCACTACAGTATATCTACATCCTCTGTGACTTTGTCTAAGCCACGAGTCAGTAGATATCTCTTGTAGCAGCAGTGCTGCTGGATTGGGCTTGAACCTGTGCACATTTCTGGCACTATCTGATGCAGTAGTAATTGGTGAATGGCAATGTTTCCTGAGTTAATGAGATTGATTTTTTTTTTTTACCATTAAAAATACTTATTTTCTCAGTTCATAGTGATATCTTAACCATAAATGGTGACAGGAACATAATCTAAGTAGTTATAAGCGGTAAAAATAGCCAAACAAAATTTGTTTATCTACAGTAGCACTTATTTTTAAACTGGAATTCCCATTAAGATTCATAGACAATACAATTGTTCGAGGGGGAAAAATGGCATACAATGAAAACTTAGTGTCTTAAAAAAAACTTTCATTTCTGTGTCATAAGTAGGAATAAAGTTATTGCTGATTAAATAAGGACATAGCTAAACTGTCGAACCGGCTCTGGTCCATAAGTGGGAAACAAGGTCTGGATGTGAAGTGGTTAATGCCTAACACTAACCTCCCGCTACCGGTGGCACCCTGCTAACAATTGTACCAAATTGTGACAGAAAATGAAGCACTCGTGCATACAGGGCTCATTCTCAGTACAAAACATCTAGGAATGTGTTTTTTTTTCAGATCATTCACTCAGATTGTGATAGCCTACAAGAAGAGATGGTAATGCAGCATGCATTTCAAAATCTATTAGTTGGAATGGCAAACGGGTCTGTAAAAAATAAAAAAATACACACTGAAGTGCATATAGTGGGGATAGGCCTTTTTTTTAATATGAAAGCAAAAGCACATTTATCATTCTTTTAATAATAAAGCCATTTGAAAAGACCTCTGTAGGGTTCTTGTATCAAAAACTCTTTGAACCCTCAAAGGGAAGGTTCAGGGAGGGTGGGTAAAAAATAAAAATCAATTTCCACTTACCTGGGGCTTCCTCCAGCCCGTGGCAGGCAGGAGGTGCCCTCGCCGCCGCTCCGCAGGCTCCCGGTGGTCGACCCGACCTGGCCAGGCCGGCTGCCAGGTCGGGCTCTTCTGCGCTCCAAGGCCCGGAACTTCTGCGTCCCACGCCGGCGCTCTGACGTCATCGGACGTCCTCCGGGCTCTACTGCGCAGGCGCATAACTACTGCGCATGCGCAGTAGAGCCCAGAGGACGTCCGATGACGTCAGAGCGCCGGCGTGGGACGCAGAAGTTCTGGGCCTTGGAGCGCAGAAGAGCCCGACCTGGCAGCCGGCCTGGCCAGGTCGGGTCGACCACCGGGAGCCTGCGGAGCGGCGGCGAGGTCACCTCCTGCCTGCCACGGGCTGGAGGAAGCCCCAGGTAAGTGGAAATTGATTTTTATTTTTTACCCACCCTCCCTGAACCTTTCCTTTAAAGGATACCTCAACTGAACGGTGACATAATGAGATAGATGTGTATGTAGAGTGCCTAGCACACAAATAACTATGCGGTGTTCCTTTTTTTCTTTCTCTGCCTGAAATAGTTTAATATAAGGTATGCAAGTGGCTGACTCAGTCCTGACTCAGACAGGAAGTGACTACAGTGTGACCCTCGCTGATAAGAAATTCCAACTATAAAACACTTTCTCCAACCCTCAGCTGGGACACGTCCTTCAGGAGTTTGGGCACGCCCAGACACCTGCTGAAACACATCGAAAAGGATTAAAAGCTCCCGCCCTCCCTCTGACCTCAGTGTATTTGTGTTTCCGCCCGGAGACACACGGAAAGGTAGCTCCAATTTTATTGTTTTTCTCTCACCAGAGGGTGAGTTTTTTTTTTGTCCTGGTGGTGGTACCTTAGTGAGCCGGGGGATTGGTGAAGAAATCCGCAAGATGTACCACCGCCGCCATTGTACTGGACGCCCTCGGGTGAAACAGGGCGGTTCAGTTCCTTCCTCATGCGCGCCTAGTCCGTGGCTGGCTTTTGGCGGAGGACGCAGGGTGAGGCGCATGACGCACTTCCGGAGGGAGAGGGAAGCATCCGGAAGTGGCGTCAGGTAACGCGGATATGAAAGGACGCCAGGGAGAGGCCGCTATGGCGCATAATGGATGCAGCAAGCGCTTCAGCGGCCTCCGCGTCACTAAGCAGCGCACCGGCAGCTACAACAGCAGCAACGTCGGTGTCCGCATCCTCAGCCTCCACAGCCAAACAGTCGGATGGTGGGGTGAGTGGGAGATTTTTTCTCCCTTAATGAAACCTACCATCAAGTTAAGTATTTTAATGGGGTTTCTTTGTCTCTGTTATTGTTTTACAGGCCAAAGTGGAGTCTGTCTGGTGGCTCTAGTGATAGGCCTAGATCTAAGAGATGTTGCCAATGTCTGTCTAAGTTGTCTTCCAGTTATAGGAAGAGTTTATGAGTTTATGTCAGAAATGTATTGATGCAGTCATTGCCTCAGTCATCTGCTATATTTAAAAATGTAATGCGTTCAGTCAATAAGGATATGACTGAAACTTTAAGCAAATTTAAAGACTCTCTCTTGTCAGTTTCCACGGGAATCTCTGAGGCTGGTCCTTCCTCTGCTCCTATGGAGCCCGTACCTCCTCCTACCGCAAGTGACTTGGGCGAATCGGACCCTCCTGCAGGCCCTTCTCAATTACCGGTTGATTTTGGGGGGGCTCTGGGGGGGGGGATGAAGAGGAGGAGGAAGAGAGGGAGGATTTAGAGAGCAGGGGTAATTTCTCTGAGCTGGAAGATGGTGAAAATGCTCAATCAGAGGAGGACTCGGAGGAGGAGTAAAAAAAACCAGCAAGATTTTTGTTTAATACAGATGAGGTTAATGAATTACTTAAAGCTGTATACACTACTGAACAAATTCCGGAAGTTCAAAAGGAACTTTCAGTTCAGGATCAGGTTTATTCCGGTCTGGCGCAGCAAACGGGTAGAGTTTTTTTCCTTTTCACCAGTCTCTTAAAGACATTATTGCTTCGCAATGGCAGGAGCCGGAGCGACGTTTGTTTATCCCGAAGTTAGCAAAAAGAAAATATCCGTTTGCTCAGTCAGATATGGAAAAATTTACAAAATGTCCAAAGATTGATGCTTCGTTGTCTAAATATTCAAAAAATGCGGACCTCTCTTTTGAGGACGCTGGAGTTCTAAAAGATGCTATGGATAAAAGAAGTGATTTATTACTCAAGAAGGCTTGAGAATCTGCCTCGTTTGCCTTTTTACTGAGCGTGGCAGCTACTTGTATATCCAGAAATTTAAAAGTGTGGATGGAGAATTTAATTTCACATATTACTTCTGGTAAAGCCTTAAAGAGTAACTGTCAGGCTGCAGAAGCTAATTTAAACCTCTATTCTCCTGTGTTAAACAGTTTAGAAGGAAGCCAAAAAGGCATTACTGAAGATAAAAATCTCTCTTACCTTTGATGTGTGCTTATCAGCAAAGCTGTTAGACCCAAGCAGGACGCAAGCCGCATACTATACTGCAAAGCATTCTGGGGCCCTCCCCTCGGCTGCTAATGAGACGTTACAGCAGCTTGTAATCAGTCCAGCGCGTAGCACTGATAAATCTCTGGGCAGAGTACACTGCAGGAGTCAGCTATTGTTCCTAGCCACATGGCTAATTAATATTCACTGCACACTGTGTTATTCAGTAAGAGCTTTTCTGTGATCAGGAAGCAGCCAGGACATGACGACACATTTGGCTTCATAGAAGTCAGAAAAACATGGAACCTGCCATGAGCTGTCAGGAGCATCAATCTCTGCATATACTATATAAAAATTCTGTGAAGTACAAACGTGGACAGTGAAATGCATATGTAATGTAAGTACAGCCAATCTTTAGCTACTGATATGTGTTTATTTTCTCTGAGACCTTATACCTAACAGCTCCTCTTTAAATACATATGTCAAGTCTCTACCGGTAGTTTTGAGATCGGTGGCTTTTTTGGCAGACGCGGCGGTGGAAATTATTAGAGTTTCTGCCCGTACTACAGCTCTTATCAATTCTGCCAGAAGAGCGGTTTGGCTCAAGACATGGGATGGGGACTTGGCATCTAAAAACAAATTATGTGCGGTACCCTTTGAGGGAAATTTGCTTTTCGGGAGTGAATTGGAGAATATTCTTTCCCGTTCAGCTGAAAGGGGTAAACAATTTCCCAGTAAACGTAAACCTTTTCAATTCGAAAAACAGGGAAATTTCAGAAGGCCTGGACAGAGGGTCGAGGATCAGCCCAAATCTCAGTCACAACAAAGGAAATGGTCTTTTCCAGCAGGCAAGGGGAAAGGGCGATTTGCCCTTGCTAAACCCAACAACCCCAAAGAAAATAAATGACTCTCGGCCAGTGGGGGGGAGGCTTCTTTATTTTGTTTCCCAGTGGTGTCAGATAAATCCAGATCCTTTTATTTTAAAAATTATAAGGGATGGTTATCGTCCGCAATTTTTTGTTCCACCCCCCGCCAGGGTCTATGTGAACAGTCTTCCTCGAGAACAGAGGAGGGCGGACGGTCTTCAATCAGAGATTTCGAAATTAATGGCAAAACAGGTAATATTTCCGGTACCTCAAAAGGAAGAGTACCAGGGGTATTATTCCCATGTGTTCTTGGTGACAGAGTACAGGGGATTTCAGATTCATTCTGAATCTAAAGTCTCTAAACCCTTATTTAACTTACAGACGGTTCAGAATGGAGAACATCTCCTCAGTAAAGGCCCTACTGCAGGGGAAGGAGTTCTTTGTGTCAATAGATTTACAGGACGCATATTTACACATCCCAATCACTCAGTCGCATCAGAGATTTCTGAGATTCGCAATTCAATCACAGGGACAGTGTCGCCATTACCAGTTCCAGGCACTTCCCTTCGGGATTGCGACAGCCCCTCGAATTTTTACAAAAGTGCTGGCCGAGGTCATGAAGTTTCTAAGGCTTCAGGGAATAGAGATAATTCCTTATTTAGACGACCTGCTAATTTTTGCCAAGACAGAGCAGACGTTAATACGGCACAGAGACCAAGTAATCCAAACCCTAACGCAGTTGGGATGGATAATAAACTATCAGAAGTCCCACTTGACACCAACCCAGACGATTGTGTTTTTGGGCTATATGATCGATTCGATAAGAGGCAGGATTTTTCTTCCCACAGTAAAGATAGAAAAATTACAGTCGTATTGAGAGACCTTTTACTGTCACAGGAAACATCCATCAGAAACATAATGAAGATTTTGGGTTTAATGACAGCAGCACTCCCGGCGGTTTCTTGGGCACAGTTTCACAGTCGGGGCCTGCAAAGATGGTTATTAACAATCTGGGACAAGACTCGGGAAGCTCTGGAGAAGGTAGTTCAGATTCCGGGCCAAGTAAAGCAAAGCTTACACTGGTGGCTGGACACTTCCAGTCTAGTTCATTGCAGAGTGTGGAGACAGGAGGACCCAGTCAGAGTTCACACAGATGCAAGTTCATGGGGTTGGGGGGCCACGACCCTAGGTTACCAGGCACAAGGGACATGGTCCAAAAAGCTGGCAAGAAGCCCGTCCAATCTCAGAGAGCTTCGTGCATTGCTGGAGGCGTTTTTTGCTTTTCAGGAAATTTTACGGAACAGGCATGTTCTGGTGTTTTCCGACAACGTTTCCGTGGTGGCGTATCTCAACAAGCAAGGGGGCACCAGGTCAGTGAGTCTGTCCCTCTTGTCCACAGAGATTTTTTTTGCTGGGCAGAAGCAAATCTGTTGTCGGTCGAAGCGATTCACATAAAGGGATCCCTGAATGTGGAGGCGGATTATTTGAGCCCACACGAACTCGATCAAACGGAATGGGAATTGAATCAGGAGGTTTTTCTCTGGATAACAGAAAAGTTAGGTTTTCCAGAGATCGATCTCTTCGTCTCTCCAGTCAATGCAAAGATAGTCCAGTTTTTCTCTCTCCACAGCAGTCCGAACTCTCTGGGATTGGACGCACTGTCAGTACCATGGACATTCAATCTAGGCTATGCCTTTCCGCCCTTAAAGTTAATTCCACGAGTTTTAGAGAAGGTGCAAAAGGAAAAGGCAAACTTAATTCTGATCGCACCTGCCTGGCCCAAGAGGGTTTGGTTTGCCACACTCTTGAGTCTGTCAATTCAGTCTCCATTACCACTCCCGTTGAGGTCGGATCTGTTACGACAGGGGCCCGTATTTCATCCCAGGCCGGAGCTGTTCAGTCTATCGGCTTGGATCCTGAGAGGCTAATTCTTAGGAATAAGGGGATATCAGAGAAAGTGATTGATACGTTATTGAAGTGTAGGAAACCTGTCACGCACAAAATCTATAGAAAGGTGTGGAAGGTGTTTGATTCATGGTGTGGGTCGCATAGTAGAATTCAATCTGAGCTTGGTACTATTCTGGACTTTCTCCAGAAGGGTCTGGAGATGAATTTGTCCCTCAGTACGCTCAGAGTGCAGTGTTCAGCGTTGTCTATTTTGCTAGATAGACCTTTGGCACAAGAAAGGTTAATCAGAGATTTTTTTTCGAGCAGTACAAAAATCCACACCTATCAAACAAAAGATTGTTCCACAGTGGGATCTTTCCCTGGTCCTCAATCTATTAACCAAAACTCCATTTGAACCCATTGAGGAAATCGATCTAAAATTTTTGACGCTTAAAGTTGTCTTTTTAGTTGCAATTACGTCAGCCAGAAGACTGGGAGATCTTCAGGCCTTGTCTATTAAGGATCCTTTTTTGACGATTTTTCCGGACAAAGTGGTTCTCCGGCTAGATCCGAATTATTTACCAAAAGTTTCTTCAGATTTTCACAGATCACAAAGTATTGTTCTTCCGTCTTTTTGTGATAAACCTTCTTGTGCTAAGGAGTCTGAGTTTCACTGTTTAGACGTCAGACGTACTATTTTGGCCTATTTGACTAGAACTAGGGAGTTTAGGAAGACATCTCATTTATTCGTCTTATATGGATCCAAAAACTGTGGGCTCCAAGCATCTAGGCAGACTATAGCTAGATGGATCTGTGAGGTGATTTCTTTGGCCTACAAGATTTCAGACTCCACTCCACCAACTGGTATTAACGCACACTCAACTCGTTCCATCTCTACATCATGGGCTGAGAGAGCGGGGGCTACAGTTCAGCAGACATGTCAGGCGGCGACCTGGGCAAGTCCTTCCACCTTTGTCAAACACTATAGAGTGGATGTGCTGTCGCAACAGGATTTGTCGTTTGGCAGGAAAGTGCTACAGGCTGTAGTCCCTCCCTAGGTGGGTCATTTACTTTTCCATCTCTCCTGAAGGACGTGTCCCAGCTGAGGGTTGGAGAAAGCACCTGCTAGACTTACCGGTAGCGGTGTTTCTATCCTGAAGCTGGGACACTGTCCGCTACCCTACCCTTCTGCGCACTTTCCTGACGTCTGTTCTGTTAGAGGTCACTAGGAGGTGCTTTTCTCCTCTCTTCTTTCCTGGTGTGTCCGGTCTTTAACTTTTTTATACACTGAGGTCAGAGTGAGGGCGGGAGCTTTTAATCCTTTTCGATGTGTTTCAGCAGGTGTCTGGGCATGCCCAAACTCCTGAAGGACGTGTCCCAGCTTCAGGATAGAAACACCGCTACCGGTAAGTCTAGCAGGTGCTTTCCTAGCAGAAAATGGCTTCTGAGAGCAAGAAAGAGGTATAAAAGAGGAATTTCTTATCAGTGAGGGTCACACTGTAGTCACTTCCTGTCCGAGTCAGGACTGAGTCAGCCACTTACATACCTTATATTTAAAGGGATACTGTAGGGGGGTCGGGGGAAAATGAGCTGAACTTACCCGGGGCTTCTAATGGTCCCCCGCAGACATCCTGTGTTGGCACAGCCACTCACCGATGCTCCGGCCCCGCCTCCAGTTCACTTCTGGAATTTCTGACTTTAAAGTCAGAAAACCACTGCGCCTGCACGCCGGTGTCCTCGCTCCCGCTGATGTCACCAGGAGTGTACTGCGCAGACACAGACCATACTGGGCCTGTGCTGTGCGCTCTTGATGACATCAGCGGGATCGAGGACACGGCAACGCAGGCGCAGTGGTTTTCAGACTTTAAAGTCTGAAATTCCAGAAGTGAACCGGAGGCAGGGCCGGAGCAACGGTGAGTGGCTGCGCCAACACAGGATGTCTGCGGGAGACCGTTAGAAGCACCGGGTAAGTTCAACTCATTTTCCCCTGACCCCCCTACAGTATCCCTTTAACCAGGGCTGTGGAGTCGGGCAATTTTGGGTGCCTGGAGTCGGAGTTGGGAAAAAATGCACAGACTTCGACTCCCGACTCCTAATGAATTTGTAACGGTAATTAAAATAGAAAATATGATAAAATTTTCTAATTCTCAGATAATAGTCATTAAAAATAATGTATATATACAGTAATAGCTGTGCTTAGTGCACAAAAATGAAATAAACCAATCAAAATTAGTTACTTGTGCTGCTTCAATAAAGCAGTCCCCGTATTTTTAAGGTCAGATATACATATCTGATTGTGACTGTATATATGATGTGTACACAGGAATCTCTTATATATACTAAATAACATCTATGCTGTAAGAATAAAGCCTGATGTGTAGCTGTGTCACTAATAGAGATGGTCAACGAGATGGAAATAATTCTGCATTGATGCTGATTTATGCAAATGTATGCACTCCCTTTGCTGATGAAATCAAATAATTTGATATGTTAAAATTTGGTTTGGTGACTACAAATTAAGGGCTCTTTTCCACTATGAAATGCGATTGTGATTGCGATCGCGATTCCGATCGCAATCGCGTTTCAATTTCCACCATGCGATTGCGATTGAGCTACTATACTCATTATAGTCCAGCTCAATCGCATACAAAACGCGGCAGGACAACGATTGCGATTTGACCAAAATCGCATCGCAATCGGATCGCACTAATGGAAATTGCTGCTGCAGTTTCCATTAGTTTAATGTACCTTGCGATTTGCGATCAGAAGCAAATCGCAGGCTAGTGGAAAAAGGCCCTAAAGGGTAACTGAGATGGATGAAAAGTAAAGTTTTATACATACCTGGGGCTTCCTCCAGCCCCCTTCAGGCTAATCAGTCCCTCGCTGTCCTCCACCACCCGGATCTTCTGCTATGAGTCCTGGTAATTCACCTAGTCAGCGCTGTCTGGCCGCATGCCGCTCCCACAGCCAGGAACATTCTGCACCTGCGCAACAGTGCTGCACAGGTGTAGTATGCTCCTGGCGGCGGAGTGTGTGCATGCGCACTACGCCCGACTGGCTCAAGTACCTGGACTCATAGCAGAAGATCCAGGTGGTGGAGGAGGACAACGAGGGACTGATTATCCTGAAGGCGGCTGGAGGAAGCCCCAGGTATGTATAAAACTTTAATTTCATCTGTCTCAGGTTTACTTTGTTACACAGTAGTACTATACTCTACATATGCACTCCCCACAGAGCTGCAGGGAATCCACTGAGAATGCTGTGCACATTGAATACAGAGGTGTTGTCTGTTTACAATCTCCTCATTCCCCTGCAGAGTACCTGCACATCATTCTTACATGTACCCACACTTACATTGCCTAGGGCCTGATAGATGTTCTTTGTTCCGGTTTGTACCTTTTACAAGTACTCTTACCAAGGACTAGTTTTAGTCTAAAGGGAATAAATATAAAAATCTACATATCCTTCTTACTTCAGTTGTCTTGTAAAATTCCTAAGCGTTGGCAGTTAAGAGACGAATTTCATGTTACATACTTTTAATCAACAAAATTGTAATATGCAAATAGGAGGAGGAGGAGGAGTCGTCGGAATCCTAAACTGAGTCGGAGTCGGTGGATTTTTGGACCGACTCCACAGCCCTGTATTTAACTATTTCAGGCAGAGAAAGAAATAAAGGAACACAGCATAGTTATGTGTGCTAGGCACTGTACATAAACATGTCTATCATTATGTCAAATTTCAGTTCGGGTATCCTTTAAGTGAGATACGGTGAGTGCTGATTTAGATGGCCAACGTCTTTCAAAAGCCGATTCTGAGAATTGTTTTCCCCTCTATCCAACAAGCTAATGAGGCCCCTGTACTCTGTATTCAGGGCGCATCGGCTTCAGCAGTCAAGTTTCTTTACCTCTGAATGGACAGCCAGTATCCTACCATACTGACCTGTCTGCTTTAATAACACTCCTGAGCCACACACCCCTATAAAAAGGGATGATTGATGAGATTTAAATATTTGAGTTTAAAATTGTATGCAAATTTATGTAGCTTGAAAATGGACCAATCAATATAAACATGGATGGGGCTTAATTGGTCAATTTTCAGGCCTCCTTTGCACGGTGCAGTGAAATGCCTCTCAAACTCTCACAACTGCTCACTCCTGCCTGATAACTGTTCACTGCAGCCTGGCAACTGCTTGCTAAGCACAGAGTTCAACAGTCCTTGTAAAAGAGGCTTTAGGCCTCTTTTCCATGGACTGTTGAGCTGTGAGCTCAGCAAGCAGTTACCAGGCAGCAACAAGAAGTTATCAGGCAGCAGTGAGCAATTGTGAGAGTTTGAGAAGCTTTTCACTGCCTATCAACAGTCCATGGAAAAGAGGCCTTAAAGAGAACCCGAGGGGGGTTTTAAGAATGCTATGAGGACACAGAGGCTGGTTCTGCATACTATCACCAGCCTCTGTGTCTGTATTGTGCCCCCCCCCCCCCCCAGAAAAAAAACCTGCAATTCTAGCGACATGCACCTTGTCACTAGCAGGCTGTTTACCTTTGTGCTGCCTGTCACTGCCGCTCCCCCACCTCCTCTATAGCGCCGTTCCCCTCCTGCATCTCTTCCCTCCAATCAGCTTACGGAGGCAGGGAGGGAAGGGATAAAGGCGGGGAGCTGCGCTATAGAGGAGGTGGGGGAGCAGCGGTGACGGGCAGCACAAAGGTAAACAGCCTGCTAGCGACAAGGTGCATGTCACTAAAATAGTGCTTTTTTTCTGGGGGGGCACTGTACAGACACAGAAGCTGGTGATAGTATGCAGAACCAGCCTCTGTGTCCCAATAGCATTCTTAAAACTCACCTCAGGTCCTCTTTTACCACCCTGGCGTTCTATTAAGTGCGCCAGGGTGGATACGCAGCACTATTTTTTAATTTTTTTTTTCTATCATGTAGCTAGCCTAGCCTCTAACGCGGGGCCTCTTAACGCAGCAAGTAGCGGGGTGGCGGCGACGATCAGGTTAGACACGCAGCTAGCAAAGTGCTAGCTGCGTGTTGTTTTTTTTTTGTTTTGTTTTTTTTAAAAGGTGAAAATCGGCCCACCAGGGCCTGAGCGGCGCCCTCCGGCGGTGATGGACGAGCTGAGCTCGTCATTACTGCCAAGGAGGTTAACCTGATCAGAGTGTTTAATTACCATATACAGGTCCTTCTCAAAAAATTAGCATATTGTGATAAAGTTCATTATTTTCTGTAATGTACTGATAAAAATTAGACTTTCATATATTTTAGATTTATTACACACAACTGAAGTAGTTCAAGCCTTTTATTGTTTTAATATTGATGATTTTGGCATACAGCTCATGAAAACCCAAAATTTCTATCTCAAAAAATTAGCATATTTAATCCTACCAATAAAAGAAGTGTTTGTTTTTAAAACAAAAACAAGTCAATCTTCAAATAATTATGTTCAGTTATGCACTTAATACTTGGTCGGGAATCCTTTTGCAGAAATGACTGCTTTAATGCGGCGTGGCATGGAGGCAATCAGCCTGTGGCACTGCTCAGGTGTTAGGCCCAGGATGCTTCGATAGCGGCCTTAAGCTCATCCAGAGTGTTGGGTCTTGCGTCTTTCAACCATCTCTTCACAATATCCCACAGATTCTCTATGGCAGAGGTCCCCAGCCTGGGGGCCGCGGCCCCCTGGGGGTCCGTGGGCAGATTTCTGGGGGGCCGCAGCGGATCTGGCCTTTCTCCCTCTCCCCCCAGTGGCCGCCGTTCCTGATACCTTATGAGCGGGCGGCCGCTTTCTTCCTTATATTCCCCATAGCCCCTCTCGCATCTCGTATTACAGCAGCGCTTGCTGTGCGACTGCTGTAAGGAGGGAAGGAGGCGGGGCAGCGTTCCCATGGTAACGGCGATCGCCGCTACAGGAAGCCGCTACCCTATTTCCTACCCTTCCTTACAGCAGCCGCGCGGGAAGCGCTGCTGTAATACGAGGTGCTGCAAGAGGAGAGGAGCTATGGGGAACATAAGAAAGCGACTGCCCGCTCGTAAGGTAACAGGAGCGGCAGCCGCGCGGGGGGAGGAGAGGCTACACTGGGCTAACTGTACTGGCGACACTGGGGCAGCGATACTGGGCTAACTATACTTGCTATACTGGGCTAACTATACTTGCTATACTGGGCTAACTATACTTGCTATACTGGGCTAACTATACTTGCTATTCGGGGCTAACTATACTTGCTATACTGGGCTAACTATACTTGCTGTTCGGGGCTAACTATACTTGCTGTTCGGGGCTAACTATACTTGCTGTTCGGGGCTAACTATACTTGCTGTTCGGGGCTAACTATACTTGCTATTCGGGGCTAACTATACTTGCTATTCGGGGCTAACTATACTTGCTATTCGGGGCTAACTATACTTGCTATTCGGGGCTAACTATACTTGCTATTCGGGGCTAACTATACTTGCTATTCGGGGCTAACTATACTTGCTATTCGGGGCTAACTATACTTGCTATTCGGGGCTAACTATACTTGCTATTCGGGGCTAACTATACTTGCTATTCGGGGCTAACTATACTTGCTATTCGGGGCTAACTATACTTGCTATTCGGGGCTAACTATACTTGCTATTCGGGGCTAACTATACTTGCTATTCGGGGCTGACTATACTTGCTATTCGGGGCTGACTATACTTGCTATTCGGGGCTGACTATACTTGCTATTCGGGGCTGACTGTACTTGCTATTCGGGGCTAACTGTACTTGCTATTCGGGGCTGACTGTACTAGCTATACTGGGGTAATTGTACTTGCTATACTGGGGTAACTATACTTGCTATACTGGGGTAACTATACTTGCTATACTGGGGTAACTATACTTGCTATACTGGGCTAACTGTACTTGCTATACTAGGCTAACTGTACTTGCTATACTAGGCTAACTGTACTTGCTATACTGTGGTAACTGTACTTGCTATACTGGGGGTAACTATACTTGCTATACTAGGCTAACTGTACTTGCTATACTGTGGAAACTGTACTGTGGAATCTGGGAAAAAAGGGGGGGGGGCTGCTGCCGCCGACACTAGCCACGCCCACTCACCCCTCCCACCCCCGCCCCCAGGGGGGCTCCGGAGAAAATTTTGGTCGGGATAGTGGGCCCCGGGCTCAAAAAGGTTGGGGACCCCTGCTCTATGGGATTCAAGTCAGGAGAGTTGGCAGGCCAATTGAGCACAGTAATACCATGGTCAGTAAAACATTTACCAGTGGTTTTGGCACTGTGAGCAGGTGCCAGGTCGTGCTGAGAAATGAAATCTTCATCTCCATAAAGTTTTTTTCAGCAGATGGAAGCATTAAGTGCTCCAATCTCCTGATAGCTAGCTGCATTGACCCTGCCCTTGATAAAACACAGTGGACCAACACCAGCAGCTGACATGGCACCCCAGACCATCACTGACTGTGGGTACTTGACACTGGACTTCAGGCATTTTGGCATTTCCCTCTCCCCAGTCTTCCTCTAGACTCTGGCACCTTGATTTCCGAATGACATGCAAAAGTTGCTTTCATCCAAAAAAGTACTTTGGACCACTGAGCAACAGTCCAGTGCTGCTTCTCTGTAGCCCAGGTCAGGCGCTTCTGCCGCTGTTTTTGTTTCAAAAGTGGCTTGACCTGGGGAAGGCGGCACCTGTAGCCCATTTCCTGCACATGCCTGTACACGGTGGCTCTGGATGTTTCTACTCCATACTCAGTCCACTGCTTCCGCAGGTCCCCCGAGGTCTGGAATCTGTTCTTCTCCACAATCTTCCTCAGGGTCCGGTCACCTCTTCTCGTTAAGCAGCGTTTTCTGCCACACTTTTTCCTTTCCACAGACTTCCCACTGAGGTGCTTTGATACTGCACTCTGGGAACAGCCTATTCGTTCAGAAATTTCTTTGTCTATAGGTCCGTACACACGCCAGACTGGAGGCAACGACGGGTCCGTCGTCTCCTCCCGCTGGGTGGGCGTTCCAGCGACAGTCCGGCGTGTGTACAGTCTGTCGGCGGACTGATACGGCTGACTCTGAGCGATCCGCCAGGTGGATCGCTCAGAAACAGCCGTATCAGTCTGCAGACAGACTGTACACACGCTGGACTGTCGCTGGAACGCCCACCCAGCGGGAGGTGACAACGGACCCGTCGTCGCCTCCAAGTCCGGCGTGTGTACGGACCTTTACCCTCTTGCTTGAGGGTGTCAATGATGGCCTTCTGGACAGCAGTCAGGTCGGCAGTCTTACCCATGATTGCGGTTTTGATTAATGAACTAGGCTGGGAGTTTTTAAAAGCCTCTGGAATCTTTTGCAGGTGCTCAGAGTTAATTAGTTGATTCAGATGATTAGGTTAATAGCTCGTTTAGAGAACCTTTTCATGATATGCTAATTTTTTGAGATAGGAATTTGGGGTTTTCATGAGCTGTATGCCAAAATCAATATTAAAACAATAAAAGGCTTGAACTTCTTCAGTTGTGTGTAATGAATCTAAAATATATGAAAGTCTAATCAGTGTTCTCCCCAGGATCAATTAAGTGGGCGCGCCGCCCGGGTGAATTAAGGCCCCGCCCGGCTGCTATTTTGCATATTAGAAAAGCCAGCGCTGTTCTCTGCACTCAGCGCTGACTCCTCTGTGCCCAGCAAGCTCAGCTCCTCTACGTACGAGATCTCCCGCTTTCCGGCGGGCTCGTACACTCATTGGCTCGGCATGGCAATAGGCGGGGCCATCTGTTATACTGCATAGTGCTCTTCTAGGAAGTTAGAACGAGGTACGTTGCAAGCAGTCTCTCACTCTGTCTGTGCTTGCACGATCGTGAAGGGACGCTGGAGCCTGTGTGACTAAAAGCAGAGCTGGGCAAACTACAGCCCGTCTGGCTTTGTAATCTTGGTATTTATTGCCTCCTTTCCTCCTCATGGCTGTCTCACTTGTCTCTCTCCCTCCCCAGTCCCCACCGTACAATTGTTGTACAATTACGTGCCGTACTAACTTTCCCATCTCTGAATTACGGCACTTTTGTCAGACTGAAGAGAGGAGTGCAGCCGGCAATCACTCACTTCCTCCCCGGGTGTCAGACGCATGGAGCAGATCTCCACTCGCTGCAGAGAGCGGGATGTCCTGGCTGCCCAGAGAACAGCACACAGACAGCAGCGCTGAAGGGGAAAAAAAGCAGTCTTATCTGATAGGTACAGGCAAAAAAAAAGCTGTGACCTTAGGTCAGCTTGCACACATAAAGCTCTGTCCTGAAGTGTATTCCCACCCCCTCTTTTTTAACCCTAAAGGTGGCCATACACTGGTCGATTTGCCATCAGATTCGACCAACAGATAGATCCCTCTCTGATCGAATCTGATCAGAGAGGGATCGTATGGCCACCTTTACAGCAAACAGATTGTGAACCGATTTCAGCCTGAAACCGTTCACAATCTGTTGTGGTGGTGCTGCTGCTGCTGCCCCCGCCCGCCCGCATACATTACCTGCTCCGCCGGCGCGACTCCAGTCCCCCGGTCACCGCTGCTCTGTCTGCGCTCTGGTCTCCAGGTCCGGCATGCCTCACTTCTTCTAGCCCGGCAGGAAGTTTAAACAGTAGAGGGCGCTCTACTGTTTAAACTTCCTGCCGGGCTAGAAGAAGTGAGGCATGCCGGACCTGGAGACCAGAGCGCAGACAGAGCAGCGGTGACCGGGAGACTGCAGTCGCGCCGGCGGAGCAGGTAATGTATGCGGGCTCTATTGCGTCGGTCGTCGGGCACTCGAACGCCGCTAGCGATGCGCTCTTTACCCGCGGGCGATCGACGGTTATTTTCCGCACGGCACGATCGACTGGATCGGACGAAATGGATCGAAATTCGGCGTGTAGCGTGAACGATTGGCAGCAGATTCGATCCCAGTGATCGAATCTGCTGTCAAAACGGGCGCAAATCGGGCCAGTGTATGGCCTGCTTTAGGATACACTAATCTCTGGAATCTCAAGGGGCCAGCATGTCCTTTCAAACCATGCTGAGCTTTGCATTTTCTCAAAAAAAACCCAGTTCATACCTATGTGTGAATTTGCAGCTTCTCAGTTAAATCTGTAGGACATGCTGAGCCTTGTGGTTCCACAACAATGGGGTCCACAAATAATGAAAACCTTACCAATCAGATGATTGGTAGAGGAACCAACCCCAAAAAACATTGACGGAACAATAGTGGTTGATCGGAACCATTAATGATGCCCAATACGTATAACAATATGATGTCTGTTTCACCTGCACTGTGAACCGGATTTGTGTACTGCAAATCAAGCCTATTTTTGTTTTGTTTTTTTCAAACGCAAACAAAAGGCACTGTAATAGCACATTGAAAACAATCAAACAACCGTTTTTCCTGGTTTTGACTTGGCAGGTTCACTTTAAGACAGATGGTGCATATATAATACTGGGTACACACCGATTTTCCGGCTGATTTACTGTCAGATCCATTATTTCAAACATGACCGATCTGCGTTCTGATCGATTTTCGAGCATTTTCCGATCAATTTCCTATTGAAGTGAACGGAAATCGATCGGAAAATGCTCGGCAATTGATCAGAAAGCAGATCGGACATGTTGGAAATAATCGTTCTGACAGTAAATCGGGCAGAAAATCTCACCTAGCATCTCTGTACCTAGCAATAAAGCAAGAGTCATATGGAGGCTCAGTGTTTTCCCCAGGCCTCCATCCGGCTAATTTTGGTAAGCACCCGGCTGATATCGGCTCGTTTCCTCCTTCTGCTATGCTGTCAGCAAAGCTTACACGGCCCTGCATTCCCCCTGTTGTGCCCCACCCGGCTACTTTTTCATGCCACCCGGCTGGAAAAAATTTCTGGGGAGAACACTGCTAATGTTTATCAGTACATTACAGAAAATAATGAACTTTATCACAATATGCTAATTTTTTGAGATGGACCTGTACACTCAACTAAAAAGATTAGAAACACCATATTAATACAGTGTTTGACCCCCTTTTGCCTTCAGAACTGCCTTAATTCTACGTGGCATTGATTCAACAAGGTGCTGAAAGCATTCTTTAGAAATGTTGGCCCATATTGATAGAATAGCATCTTGCAGTTGATGGAGATTTGTGGGATGCACATCCAGGGCACAAAGCTCCCATTCCATCACATCCCAAAGATGCTCTATTGGGTTGAGATCTGATGACTGTGGGGGCCATTTTAGTACAGTGAACTCATTGTCATGTTCAAGAGACCAGTTTGAAATAATTCCAGCTTTGTGGCATGGTGCATTATCCTGCTGGAAGTAGCCATCCAGAGAATGGGTACATGGTGGTCATGAAGGGATGGATGTATGGTCAGAAACAATGCTCAGGTAGCCGGTGGCATTTAAAAGATGCCCACTTGGCACTAAGGGGCCTAAAGTGTGCCAAGAAAACATCCCCCACACCATTACACCACCACCAGCATGCACAGTGGTAACAAGGCATCATGGACCCATGTTCTCATTCTGTTTACGCCAAATTCTGACTCTATCGAGACTCATCAGACCAGGCAACATTTTTCCAGTCTTCAACTGTCCAATTTTGGTGAGTTCCTGCAAATTGTAGCCTCTATTTCCTATTTGTAGTGGAGATGAGTGGTACTCGGTATAATCTCTTACCCACCCCGTTTTAAAAGAACAGGCAAATGTTTGTGATTCATGGCTGCCCCCATCTTTGTCATGGGGGCAGCCATCTTTTTGGTTGAAAGGAGGTGACAGGGAGCAGGAGACACAGTTCCAACTGTCCTGTGTCCTGATAACCCCTCCCAGCTGTGCACCCTAGGCTTCAAATGTCAAATTCAAAATGTAAAAAAAAAAAAAAAAATTGCACCAAAACAGCAGAACGAGAACAACATCATCTGAAATCCCATCATGCTTTGCACAGCATTAGGAGAAAAATGCCCAGGCAGTTTTTTCTGTGCAGCTAAAAATGAGGCTTGTATAAGAGAAAAAAAGTTCTGATGCTGTGAAACTGTTAAAGAAACACCAAGCCTTTTCAGTGCTGCTGAGTCAATTTTTAGTCTGGAGGTTCACTTTAATGAGAAATTGAACAGGTGTTCTTAATAATCCTTGAGGTGAGTGTGTACGTGCAGATAAACCCTTCTGCATATGCTTACCCCTTCCTCCCCATTGTGCACCCTCCCCATACAGAGCATTGATTTGTATATGTTGACAGGTGCAGGGTGCGCTGCCGAACAGGGCTGTGGCGTTGGTACAAAAATCACCCGACTTCGGTTCCTCAGTTTATTAAATCTTTGAATCCAGGTACCCAAAGTTGCTCAGACTCCTTAGTCTTATTTTTACAAAGGCTATGGATTTGGTTAAAAAAATTTAATCCGGCTCTTCAGTTTATTGAAACCACCGACCCCAGGTACCCAAAATTGCTTCGACTCAGACTCCACAGCTCTGCTGCCGAGCATGCTTTAGCATGTATAGCTTACTGTCCTTACTCAGTCTTGCTTTCCCTAGTGTCCCATGCAGCTTTTCGAACTGGCTACTAGAGCTCCAGGCACGTCATGTGACCGCAGTGAGCCTGGAGCTCTAGTGCCAGTTCAAAAAGCTGCACGGGACACTAGAGGAAGCAAGCCTGAGGGCCCATTCACACTTGCAAAACGCTAGCTATTTTGCTAGTGTTTAGCTCTAGCGATTTTTGGCGATTAATGACAAAAATCGCCATTCACACTTGGGGCGATATTCTGCAATCGCGATTAGCGTTTCTGTAGCATTAACCTTCCTGGCGGTAAGCCCGAGCTGAGCTCGGGCTATGCCGCGCAGGAAGATATCTCAGCCCCTGATGGAGCGATTTGCTCCATTTAAAATGCTGTACGCGCAGCTAGCACTTTGCTAGCCGCGCGTACAGCTTGATCGCCGCCGCTCTGCGGCGATCGCCCGTACGCAGCGGCGCAAGAGGGCCCCCCCCCCCCGCCAGAGCCCTGCGCTGCCCGGACCAATGAGTTCCGGGCAGCGCTATGGGCTGGATCGGAGGTGTCTGACGTCAGGACGTCGGCTGACGTCCATGACGTCATTCCGATCGTCGCCATGGCGACAGGAGAAGCCAAACAGGGGAGCGCGTTATATACGCGTTCCCCTGTTTGCTATTGATGCCGGCGACGATCGCACTAGAGGGACACATGCGCCCTCTAGTGGTGTTTCATGTAGCTACCACTCTGGTAGCTTTACATGAAACACAAAAAAAAAAATTAAAAAAAAAAGGATTTTTGCCATTTTGGCAAAAAAAATTAACCGCCAGGAGGGTTAGGCGCGATTGCCGGAAAATCGCCTGAAAATGGTGCAGGATACAATTTTTTTTATTTTTTTTTTAGTGATTTGCGTTAATCGCAGGCATTAACGCAAATCGCCCAAGTGAGAACGGGCCTATAGGTTTCTATTGCACTAGCGCTTTCAAAAGCGCTAGCGCTTGAGCGTTTTGCCAAAATCTCGGCAAAACGCGTAATGACAGGTAAGCTAAATGTACGGGGGCTTCCGGCACACATCACCAGCGCATCTACCCCACGGATAAGCCTCCACACACTTTACATGTAAACTTTTGTGTTAAGAATGTCAGGCTATCCGTGGTGCTATACGGTAGTTCTTAGCAGCAGCTGTAACTTGACTGCAGGAGCACGGGTGTAGCCATACACTTATTCTTCATGTCCATATCTGGCCGATTCAATCAAATCCGCTAGAAATTGATGTCACAGGCAGCCTGATTGATTTTTGGCCAAAATATGGAATGGAAGATCGGCAGTATGGGAGTGGCAGCAGATCGGCGGCTCTTAGCTGCCACCAGGCATTGGCTCACTAGTACTTAAGAGTGGCTAAGCGCTCGAATTTGTGGTTTAATTGAGGCCTAATTGCCTCAGGTGCGCTGCTAGATCTAAAGTGGTTATTTACCCATAAGTTCATCGTATAGCGTGTGCTCCAAATAGCTTGCAAGTGTCCTATTGGACGTGTTGCAAGCCTCACTACACACACTTCCTCCTTCAAGCCGGAAGGAGGAAGTGCGCGATGGTGAGGCTTGCAACGCGTACAAGCTGTTTGGAGCGCACGCTATACGATGGCCTATGGGTAAATAACCCCTTCAGATCCAGCACTGCACCTGAGGCAATTAAGACTCGTTTAAAACACAAATTCGAGTGCTTAGCTGCTCGTAAGTACTCGTGAGCCCATGCCTGGTTGCCACCTAAACAGTAAACTTTGAGGCTTAGCCCCTAAAGTGCTCCTTGCACAGTGGAACTAAATTCTAAACTTAAAGCGGAACTGAAGTATTAAAACAAACTTTCACTTACCTGGGGCTTCTGCAAGCCCCCAGCAGCTGTCCTGTCCTGCGCCAGTCCTCCACGATCCTCCGTTCTTCCGCTGCCACTGTTTTGTTCCTCGCCTTGTAAGACGAGCCCTGCCAAGCGTATCCTTTCTACGCGTTCCCATTTGCAATAGCTCTATTGAAGACTGGAACGAGAAGGATACATGTGGCGAAACCGAAAGTAGCTAGTGGCTAAAATCCTTCCGGTTGAAGGATTTTTTTTTCAATGCTTTCCATAGATTGTAAACTTTTTTTTTTTTTTTTTTTTTTGTCCGAGTAGGTTACCATGCTGTGGCTAATCTTTTAGAGCATAGAGAAAATTCTGAGTTTAGTTCCACATTAAATTCTATGAACATGCCCTTTCCAATTGTTGTCAATGGAAGAGAGGTGTGGTAGCAGTAATAGCAATGCCTTCCTCTTATAATGTATAGTAGGAGTAAAGTGATAGACACTTCACTTCTGTAAAGACATTGGGATCTATTCACAATCACACATGCGGTAAGAGATTTTTGACTGCTGTATTACCGCCAGTGATAATTTCCGCATATTTTTCCACATTTGCTTAAAAAATGTCTGCATGTTTTCCGCATGTGGGAACAATGCGTACAAAAAAAACTGGGGAAACATGCGTAATTACACAGTAAACATGCGGATACCATACGTAAAATAATTGGCATAAAATAACTTGTCAAGAAAATAAAAATAAAATTTTAGCAAACACAGCGCTCCATACTACATTTAAAGGAGTTCTGTGGCCCTTTTTCAAAATGCAATTTAAATAAAGAGCTATGTTCCTTTCATAAGTACTAATTTGTTTTCCCTGTCTCATGTAGAAACAGCTGTGCTCCCTCTCCCCCTCTCTCCTGCTCCTTTCTAATTCGTCTTTTAGATGAACATAAAATCCTAGCGGTGCCGTCCCCTCCTGCTGTGATGCTTCCTCTGATGTGCCTGGTTGTACCGGCAACCCCTGTTGAGTAACTGTCATCTTATTAACCTCCCTGGCGTTCTATTAAAATCGCCAGGGAGGCTGCGGGAGGGTTTTTTTTAAATTAAAAAAAAACTATTTCATGCAGCCAACTGAAAGTTGGCTGCATGAAAGCCCACTAGAGGGCGCTCCGGAAGCGTACTTTCGATCGCCTCCGGCAATCGAAAGTAACAAGATAGGCCGCAATGAGCGGCCTATCTTGTTTCGCTTTCCTCGTCGCCATGGCGACGAGCGGAGTGACGTCATGGACGTCAGTCGACGTCCTGACGTCAGAGCCGCCCGATCCAGCCCCTAGCGCCGGCCGGAACTGTTTGTTCCGGCTGCACTGGGCTCGGGCGGCTGGGGGGACCCTCTTTCGCCGCTGCACGCGGCGGATCGCCGCGGAGCGGCGGCGATCGGGCAGCACACGCGGCTGGCAAAGTGCCGGCTGCGTGTGCTGCTTTTTTCAGAATCCAAATCGGCCCAGCAGGGCCTGAGCGGCGACCTCCGGCGGCATACCCCGAGCTCAGCTCGGGATTACCGCCAAGGAGGTTAAAAGTTTCTTGGACTGCCTGTTGAATGAATGACATAACCTGCTGGTTGTCAGTATCTTTGTCTCTTCCCAGTTCCGCAAAACATGACTCACATATCATCTTGTCAGGTAATGCCAGCTGGGCACAAGACCAGCATAAAGACTTTGCAGGTTTCTGATACCTCTGATCAACTGCTGCTGGCCTCCTCGAGTGCACAGGAGAATAGTTTTTCTCTCTGATCTATAGTTCCTGTCTGGTGAATAGTATCTATCTGAGGAATATTGTCTCCTAGGAGATCTACTCCTATGGGAACTTTAATAATAATGTCTCTCTGGAGATCTTCTACTTGAAGAATGTCGCCGGGGAGAGTCTCTTCTCGGAGAGTGATTCTTCCTCTTTTTTTTATTTTTATTTTATTTTTATTTTTTATTTTTTTAGAAGATTTCTTATGTTCCTTAGGAGAGCCTTTTCTTGATGACCTTATATAATTCACCACCACCAAAATATCCGCTTCTTCCAAGAGAGGTAGCACAAATATGTATGCGTTAGTTTAGACGCAATTCTCCACAGCTGCCATATAAACAATGCAATCCACTGCAATGCAAAAATGCCATACAAATCCCAACAGATTGGAGCCGTCCCATACCTTTCTAGCAGCTTGAATAGGGTCTGAGGTGTGGGAACTCTTTATAGGAGCTCGACCATCAGTCTCAGCAATCCAGGTATCGAGTGATCCGCGTCCCAGGATTCAGCTTCACTTCCTCCAACCGACACCAGAGCTGTAGCCACACTGCCTTCGTCGCATTTGTTCCGGCGTACAGCGTCTAAATATGCCGCTCCGGTGGGAGGTGAAGTCATCGGCTACCGCTGACCAATCAGAAGCGTTCTCGCGAGATCTTGGGTGCACGGAGAGATAGCCCCCGCTCTTCCGTCTTCTCATTAGGTAAGGCGCATCTGCTGGATTCTTTTTATTCAAAAAAATCTGTCCAATGGGGTTCAGGGGAGGAGTTGCCACCATATCTGTCCAGGAAATTGTGCTGCATGAAGAGGCAGACAGTCTAGAAGCTGTTCCTCCCCCTGCTGCACGTCATCTGATGAGTCATCCCTAACCTTTCTGCAAGTTCCAGACAGCAGGGGGAGGAGATCTGCCTCTTGTGGCTTCAGCTCAGCCCATCTCTTATGCACAGCAGTACAGGGAGAGTGTGTACTGACCTGGAAGCACTTTACATTGCAGCCATCTTGCCCAAAAGTTTAAAAATTATATTTTATTAAGTTATTTATTGACAGCGGAGAGCAATGAAAATAGGAGAAATGAAGAGGGGAAATAAACAGTAATATAACAGTAATATGTTTATTTTAATGTGCTGTAAATTCACCACAGATCTTCTTTAACCACTTCAGGACCACAGTGCTAACCCCCACCTCCCCCCTACAGACCAGGCTGTTTTATTTTTATTAATCGGCCACTTCAGCTTTAAGGCCAAGCTGCAGGGCCATGCAACACAGCACACGTGTTGTTTTTTTTAATAATTTTTTTTTAATTTTATTTTTGAATAAAAGTGCCTTTTTTTTTTTTTAAATTAAATTTCTATTCCCCTGCTCCCTCCCCCCGCCAGCCAATCAGGTTGATCAGCTGTCATAGGCTTCATCCTGTGACAGCTGATCACTATCCTGCCTATGGAGGGGACAGCCGTGTCACACGGCTGTCCCCAGTACATCGCTGCTGCCGATCACAGCGCTGTACATGTAAATGGCGATTATGCCGTTTAACAGTCTTGACTGAAGGCAGGGCGGAGCTCTGCCCCCTAAGCAGGAGATGCCCTCGCATCCTGCGCGCACTTTCCTGCAAACTGCAGCCCCAGGACTTCACGCCAATCGGCGTTAGGCGGTCCTGGTACTTCCTCTGCGCCCACGGGCTTGGAGCGGTCTTAAGGTAGTTAAAGAAAACCTGAACTAAAAATTAAGTCAAAATAAACAAACACGTTATACTTACCTCCCGTGTAGTCTACTCATTAATGTCTTTCTCTTCTTCTGTGTCCTGTTTGTCCACTGTGATCAGTGGAATTCTCTATCCTCCATTTTGAAAATGGCCATTACCTCATAACAGCTTCCTGGTCAGTACACTGTTAGGGCCCGTTTCCACTAGAGCGAATCTGCATGCATTTCCTGCATGCAGATTCGCATAGACAATACAAGTGGATGGGACTGTTTCCGCTTGTCAGGATTTCTGAGCATTTTTCTGTGCAGAAAAAATCTGCATGGCAGAGCCATCAGAATTCGCATAGCGATATGCGATTCGCATACCATGTATTTAATAGGGAATATGCATGTGAATTTTCATTCGAATTGAATCAATGGAAAAGTGCACAGGCACTGCCATGGTTAAATTCGCATACGTCATCCATGCAAATTTGCATACAACCGCATGCGAAATTCGCATCCGCATGTGAATTTTTACCGCAGCTATTCCCACAGCACAAGTGGAAACGTACCCATAACTGTAACATCACTCATTTGAGCCATAGAGAAACATGGATATTACCTTGCACATTCAGTTGTAACTGACAGCAGCTTATATATAACTGACAGCAACTGATATATAACTGACAGCAACTGGTAGATTTCAGTTCTGACAAAATATTGTCAGAACTGGAAGGGATCACTGTAAGAAGCAAATGGTAAGCTGCTGAGAGGAACCGACGGTGAGGTAAGTATGTAATATTCATTTGCAGCTACATCATGTGTTTACTTTAAATAATTTTACTCAGTTCAGGTTCCCTTTAAGTCCATGGGAAGCAAAATATATCACCAAGTACTAGTAGGTGATATAAAATCGGTAGTTAAGTCAGAAGTAATGCACCCCTTTTAGTTTGTGAATTTCAATTTTTTACGGGAATTACCGACTGTTGCGGACTTTTACCGCACTTTTTACATATGTGGTAAATAACCATGCGTAAAGTTTTGTGAATGTCAAGATGGTCTTTTCAGTTGGAAATTTACCTCAAGTGCATTTCCGCTTGCAGAAAATTATTGTGAATAGAGCCCATTGTGTTTGGTTGAATTGATGCAATGACATGGCAACCAACCTAAGGCCACATACAGACATCAGACCATAGTCTTTGGAAAATGAAAGATCACAGACCAATCTTACCACCCTTCCTGTAGTATAAGAGCCATACTCTACACAGTCTTTTCTATGGAGCTGAACTCCCCATCAGACAGAAATCTTTGCAAGATGCTGCACACACAGATGCTGTACAGACAAAAAAGATCAGTATCTGCAAAAGATCTGTTCCTGCCAAAAATCCATTCCTGCAAATTGCAATGATAGTCTATGAGATCTGCAGATCATCATACACACATGATTTAACTGACATTCATCTGCAGATCAGATCCACCAGGATGGATTTTCAGATCTGCAGATCTGCAGATGAATGTCAGTTAAATCATGTGTGTATGATGATCTGCAGATCTCATAGACTATCATTGCAATTTGCAGGAATGGATTTTTGGCAGGAACAGATCTTTTGCAGATACTGATCTTGTGTCTGTACAGCATCTGTGTGTGCAGCATCTTGCAAAGATTTCTGTCTGATGGGGAGTTCAGCTCCATAGAAAAGACTGTGTAGAGTATGGCTCTTATACTACAGGAAGGGTGGTAAGATTGGTCTGTGATCTTTCATTTTCCAAAGACTATGGTCTGATGTCTGTATGTGGCCTAAAGAAAAGGCTGCATAACATCACTGCCGAATCGAGATGATCAATGAGATGTAAATAGCATGCAGTGTGCAGGTGAGCCAAAAAAACTCAAAAGCTGCTTAATTTGTTTTGCTCAGTTCCAAACTGCTTGCTGTTTGTGCAAAAACCCATATTTGCAGGATAGTGTAATTGCTAAGGGCTCTGGCACAATCGACTTTGGTTTGAATCTTGGCTCTAACTGTTCAGTAAGCCCGTACCTATTCATTAAGGAGTCCTTGGGCTAGACTCCCTAACACTGATGCTGCCTACTGAGCACACCCTAGTAGCTACAGCTCAAGTGCTTTGAGTCAGCCAAGAGAAAAGCACACTATAAATGTTAAATGTTTTGTCTTGTGACTTTGAAGGAGGATAAATTGGGTATCTGTTTTATTGTTTTGAAAAAGAAAAATGGGGTGCTAAGATGACCAAAATACTGACCATTGTCCTATCCTCTAAAAGTTAGTCAGTGGCCAAGATGAGTACTGTGAGAATATGAAGATAAGTATGTGAAGAATATGAAGATATACCATATTTTTCCGACCGTAAGACGCACTTTTCCACCCCCAAAAGTGGGGGGGAAAGTCCTCTGGGTCTTATGGTCCGAATGTACCCAGCATACATGTTGGTTTTTAATAAGTGTTTTCTTAAATTCTCGGTGCTGCTGTGCTGGCTGCAGTCTGCAAGCCTCAGCATTGTTCACAGCAGCTATCCTGCTCTCCCATGTAATGTGCTCTTCCCTCATGTACTGCTCTACAAGTCCCGGCGGCAGCCACCGCCAATCAGCCTCGCTCTCAATACCCGCCTCACTTACTAAATCCTCAGCCCGCTGCATCTTCGATCTCCCCTATGCAAGTCCCGGTAGCGGTTGCCGCCAATAAGCATCTCAATGCCCACCTCATTTGCTCCATCCTCTACCCGCTGCAGCTTCAGTCTCTCCGATGTGAGTCCCAGCAGTGGCCCCAGCCAATTAGCATCTCACTAGCGCTCTCCTCTGCATGCTGCCTCCAAGTCAATACATCTCTCTGGCTTGTTCATCGCTGCAGATGAAGCCGACCATTAGCTTCACCGCTGCCTAGGCAACCCCGCTCCTCTGCCAATCCAAGCCTCACTCTGGTTTTCTTTTTGCTGCCAATCAACCTCCGTTTGATCCCCTGTGTGAGTGGGCAAGTAGGTCCACCCCCAATCCGGAGACCGGGTGTTAGTACACGCTAGCCAGTAGCTGTCCACCCATCCCTATGTAACAGGACTGTACGGACACAAGCAGCATCATTGTTACTCTCTCTCAGGTATGGCTGCTGAATAGTCAAATATACCAAGTGTACCTGTATGGCTGCTGAATGGTCAAGTGTACCTGTAATCAGCACAGAATTTCCTTGTTTTATTTACCGTACTGCTACCCAAATGCATTCACAGTTGTACCAAATGCATTTCTGCAGTAATAAAGTTCATGCCACATTGCCCATTGATCATGCAGACTCTCTGCCATCCAGCAAATACATACTGCTGCACAGTGTAAACCACTCCAGCTTCTTTCACAAGGCTAAAAGCAAAGTTCAGTGCTACCGTATATTATGCATGGATACCTATAAATCATGCAGAGATTTATTGGTATATGTGTTAATGACTGTTAAGTTGGTTCTAAATTCAGCTATTCACTTTACATGGTTGTTTACATGTGTTAATGACTGTTATTGGCTGTTAAAGGGAACCAGAGACGCCATACTAATAAAAAGAAAAAAGATTTTATACATACCTGGGGCTTCTTCCAGCTCTATAAGCCTGTATCGCTCCCACGCCGCCATCCTCCGCTTCCTGGATCCGCCGGTACCGGGTCCCGTCACTTCCGGCGGACGCGTCCAATTGTCCGCATGAGCAGGGGCTCCCTCCATACCCTTACCCGTGCAGCTGCGTAGTATGCAGCCGCACACGTAAGGGTATGCAGGGAGCCCCTGTGATGCGGACAATTGGGCGTGTGCTGCCGCTGACTGGCCAAAACTACGGGACTCAGTACCGCTGGATACAGGAAGCGGAGGACGGCGACGTGGGAGCGAGCAGTGCGTATGGGGCTGGAGGAAGCCCCAGGTATGTATAAAATCTTTTTTCTGGGGCCTCTTTTTCCCTTTAATGGTTCTTAAAGGGAACCTAAACTGAGAGGGATATGGATGTTTCCTTTTAAACAATACCGGTTGCCTGGCAGTCCTGCTAATCTCTTTAGCTGCAGTAGCGGCTGCATCACAGACCTGAAACAAGCATGCAGCTAATACAGTCTGAGGGACACTTAAGTCAAACAAAAAAAATGAGTTTTACTCACCTAGGGCTTCCAATAGCCCCCTGAAGCTCTCCGCTGCCCTCGCCGTCTCCCTCCGATCCTCCTGGCCCCGCCGGCAGCCACTTCCTGTTTCGGTGACAGGAGCTGACAGGCTGGGGACGCGAGTGATTCTTCGCGTTCCCAGACACATTAGCACCCTCTATGCTGCTATATGGTATATGATATATGCTATAGCAGCATAGATGGCGCTATTGTGGCCAGGAACGCGAAGAATCACTCGCGTCCCCAGCCTGTCAGCTCCTGTCACCGAAACAGGAAGTGGCTGCCGGCGGGGCCAGGAGGATCGGAGGGAGACGGCGAGGGCACCGCACAGCTGCAGGGGGCTATTGGAAGCCCCAGGTGAGTAAAACTCTTTTTTTTTTTTTTTTTACTTAAGTGTCCCTTTCAGTCAGAGCGCCTGATCTGCATGCTTGTTGAGGGGCTGTGACTGAAAGTATTAGAGACACATGATCAGCAGGAGAGTCAGGCAACCAGTATTTATTTTTTTTTTAAAGGAAAAATCCATATCCTTCTCAGTTTAGGTTCCCTTTAACCATTTAATGACATTGTAACGTATTAAAACGTCATGCTTTAGCCTATTAATGGCATCATGACGTTTTAATACGTCACGCGTTCCCATCGCCGCTCCGCACGTGTGCGCGCCGCTATTACCGTCGGGATCCATTGGTAACTGATTGGGGAAAAGGACCGAGCGGTCCTCTACCCAATCACACTGCCTGAAGTGAATGGACGTGACCGCGAACAGCGGCCACCTCCATTCATAAAACAGGAAACTTACCGTTCACTAAAGTGTAAAAAAAAAAAAAAAGTGTGAACACTTCCTATAAGGAAGGCCAAAAAGTATATTACACATTCAAACACATACATATACAAGTACATACACATTATTAATAAAAATTAATAAAATTATACTTCCAACCCCCCCCCCCCCCCCCCAGAAAAAAAAACACTTGTAAAAAAAAAATCAGCTTAAAATAAATAAAATTGTTGCCTTAGGAACTCGGCTTTTTAAATCTATATTTTGAGGGAAAATTAATTTTAATTTATTACATAGGGGCTTGTAATTATGACCAGAACAAAAAAAAACCAACAAAAATAACACCTATATTTCAAAATAATATATTGTCGCCATACATTGTGATAGGGACATCATTTAAACGGTTTAATAATCGGGACAACTGGGCAAATAAAATGTGTTGGTTTTATCCAAAGGAGAATGTTTAATTTTAAAACTATAATGGCTGAAAACTGAGAAATGTTTTTCCATTATTTTTGTATTTTTCCCATTAAAACGCATTTAGAATAAAAAAAATTCTTAGCAAAATGTACTACCCACAGAAAGCCTAATTGGTGGCGAAAAAATGAGGTATAGATAATTTCCTTGTGATAAGTAGTAATAAAGTTATTAGGGAATAAAAGGGAGGAGCGCTGACAGGTGAAAATTGCTCTGGTCTGTTAGGGTAAAATCCCTTGGGGCTGAACTGGTTAATGCTGCATAAAATATTTTAGAACACCATTTGGTTCAGAATATTTTTTTTTTCTTTATCTCCCTGCTCAAAAATTGAGTGCGTCTTATGGTCCGAAAAATACAGAATGCATGTTTACACCAATAGTTGTATGGCTTTCACATGTTAAAGCCAGTAGATGAGTATAGGAACTGCATTTTGTCAGAGAATAAAGATAATTGCCTCCATGTCGTTCTCACCTGTGCGACTCCGTGCTACTGCACAAAGCACCCTACATTTGTTAATGGACGGAAGTGTAACTGCGAACTTCCATGGGTCTCGGCATCTACGTCGTGAAAAGCTTCTGGAGGATCCAGAGGCTTCCTTCTGCCAAGGTAAGTATCTCATTTCTCTCCTTAGAAACATACAGGTTTGCTTTAAGGCTGCTTGCACACCAAGACGTTACAGGCGCACGTTAGTGCGCCTGTAACGCTCCCCCAACGCACAGCAATGTAACACAAGTGGGCTGTTCACACAGCCCACGTTCCGTTACATGTAACGCTGCACGTTCTGTGCAAAGTGCAGCATGCTACGGCGTTGGAGCGGCTATAGCCGCGTTAGACTGTTTGCACATGCGCAGTGGGGGGCGGAGGAGGCGGGGAGAGCCAGCTACAGTAGCCGCGCACATGGCTACTTAATATTCACTGCACTGGCGGGCGCTGATTGGCCGGCGGGACCACGTGATGCGGAGTGTCTCGCTCCGCATCACGTGGTCCCGCTGGCCAATCAGCGCCATTCTGGGAGACATTATAGGACTCGAGCCGCCTAACGCGGCTCACTCTACCGTCGGCTCTTGCAGCACCATACGTTGTGTTAGGTGCACGTTATGCGACCTTAACGTGCCACCTAATGCAACGTTTTGGTGTGCAAGAAGCCTTAAAGGGAACCTTAACTGAACGGGGGGTATAGAGTTTTACTTACCTGGGGCTATTACCAGCCCCATGCAGCAGTCCTGTGCCCTCGGCGCCGCTCTGGAATCCTCTGGTCCCCCGCTGTCACTTAGTTTCGTTTTTGACGACTCACCAGTCGCCGGCCGCCATGCGTATTATTGGACGCATTCACCAATGCAATTAGTGCTATTGCGGACCGCAACGCGTACAAAAATACGCGTTGCCGCATATCTACGCGTGCGGAATGCGGCAACGCGTATTTTTGTACGCGTTGCGGTCCGCAATAGCGCTAATTGCATTGGTGAATGCGTCCAATAATACGCATGGCGGCCACCGACTGGTGAGTCGTCAAAAACGAAACTAAGTGACAGCGGGGGACCAGAGGATTCCAGAGCGGCGCCAAGGGCACAGGACTGCTGCAGGGGGCTGGTAATAGCCCCAGGTAAGTAAAACTCTATACCCCCCGTTCAGTTAAGGTTCCCTTTAAGGATACATCCAAGGAGCATTAAAAAAAACAAACACAAAAAAAAAAACCACTTGCCTTGGGCTTCCTCCAGCCCCCGGCAGACATCCTGTGCACTCACTGCAGCTCCGCTCCACGCTGTTGACAATGAGTCTCCTCTGGTACCAGAGGCCTACTTGCGTTCCAGCGTGCGACTTGCATAGTCGGGCTGATGTCATCCAGACTGTACTGCGCAGGCGACTGCGCATCACAGTCCGGGCAACGGCAGTGCGACTCCGTGAGCTGCATGCTGAAGCGCAGGAGAAGATGACCTGGCGAGGACCCTTGGCTTCGCCACCGGATGGGACCGGAGTCACCGGAGCTGCGAAGAGGGCACAGGACGGCTGCAAGGGGCTGAAGGAAGCCCCAGGTAAGTTGTTTTTTTTTTTTTTTTTTTTTTTTTTTTAATACTCCTCGTACCTTCTCTTTAAGGACTGGTTCACACTACCAGCGCTTTTATCGCAGAGGCACCGGTTTGAAAAGTGCTTGATAATGTACAGTCCTGCACACAAACAGGTTTCGGCAACACTGTGGGAAATAAGTTTGTGCTCAGTCACTATGAAACATGCAAGGACTAGAAATATGACCATAAATAGCACCACACCATTATATATCAAACAAAATATCACAATTTATTAACAACTTCACAAAAGCGCTATTTACAAAGCCCACCCTCTTTACAAAGCGGCGTGACTGCCGCGAAAACCGGTAGAGAAGTCTGTCGGGGGCCTCCTTCATTACCTGAGACACCCTCTTGGTCATCATTATCCCTGGGTCACGTAAGCCTCGTTCTTTCTGCACTCCATGCTGCCTATATGGTCCCAGCATCTTGTCACTTAGTTATTCAGCATCTATGGGCTATAATTACTGTTTATTTCTTTGTTATGCACTATATGCACTTTTTCCACAGGTTGCACAGTTTCTATATGGTTCACTGATAACCTCGTATTTTTGTACATGTGTTTGCACTCTTTAATCAACGTGATCTTATGAACCCAGGTTCAATCCCTGTGGTAGCTCGTATATTGAAGTACCCAGGTGATAATTATATTATTGATATGCTATCAGCAATCTTATACTATATATCATAGCCATTGAATTGTGGTGTCTCTTTGTTTTTTAATTGTTTTTAAAAATGTATAGTGCTTTTGTGAAGTTGTTAATAAATTGTGATATATAATGGTGTGGTGCTATTTATGGTCATATTTCTAGTTCTTGCAATGTACAGTCCTGGCCAAAAGTTTTGAGAATGGCAAAAATACTAGTTTTCACAAAGTTTTTGTGCTTTAGTGGTTTGGGATTATTTTTTGTCAGTTCTTTCCAGGGCTGTGGAGTCGGAGCCCTGTTAAGTATTCGACTAAGGAGTCGGGGTTGGGGTCATTTTGGGTACCCGGAGTTGGAGTCGTGGTTTCATAAACTGAGGAGTCTGAGTTGGAGTCGGAAGATTTTTGTACCGCCTCCACAGCCCTTCTTTCTGTGGTGTATTGAAGTATAATTACAAGCATTTCATAAGTTTCAAAGGCTTTTGCTGACAATGGCCTCAATTCACTAAACTTATCTCCTGTCTTTAATAACTCTTCTAGAGTTGTTACCATGGTGATAAGGCATGTAGTATTCAGGAAACATTTTACCTCCGGCAAGCCTAAAGTTAACTCTTCTGTCTTTTAACTCTCCAATCCTTAAAATAACTCCAGAGTTAAAGACAGGCTGTAAATTAGCTGCATGTGAAAATAACTGCAGAGGAGGTAAATGAACTGCAGAGGAGGTAAATGAACTGCAGAGGAGGTAAATGAACTGCAGAGGAGGTAAATGAACTGCAGAGGAGGTAAATGAACTGCAGAGGAGGTAAATGAACTGCAGAGGAGGTAAATGAACTGCAGAGGAGGTAACTTAAGGAATGAAGAGGTACGATAACGCTCTCACGTGTGGAGGTAAGTTTTTCTCTTGCCTTATCTCTAGCATGATCTTAGTGAATTGAGGCCATTGACCTCATTTTGTGCAGTTTTGTCCCTTCTGTTTCAAGACTTCTGCAGTATGCACTGGCATGCTGTCAACTTCTTGGCCAAATCCTGATTGGATCTCATTCTTTCATATTCAATGTTTGGAGTATGTCAAAATTTGTGGGGTTTTGTCAGTCAGCCCACCTCTTGAGGATTGACCGGAAGTTCTCAATTGGATTACAGTCTGGGGAGTTTCCTAGCCATGGAGCCAAAATGTGAATGTTTTCTTCATTGAGACAGTTAGTTCTCACTTTGGCCTTTATGGCACAGTGCTCCACCATGCTAGAAAAAACATTGTTCTTCACCAAACTTTTTTTGGATAGTTGGAAGAAGTTGCTTTTAGGGGATTTTTTGGTACCCTTTTTTTTTTTTTTTTAATTTTTTTTTTTTTTTTTTATCATGCCTGCATTCTTGGCCAAAACTGTGAGTGAACCAACTCCCTTGGAGGAGAAGCAGCTTTCTACACATGATTGGTCTCGGGTTGCTTTTTTTGTTGGGATGAGACAGGACTGATCGTAGCACTCACTTTTTCTTCTCGAGATATTTTGTCAGATGCCCCAAACATTCAGAAAGGGGCTTCATCAGAGAAAATGACTGTACCCCAGTCCTCAGCAGTCCAATGCCTGTACTTTTTGCAGAGCATCAACCTGTCCCTGATGATGATCTTGGAGAGAAGTGGCTTTACTTGACACCAGGACATTCTCCTAAAGTCTTCTCCTTCATCTCACTGTGCATGCAGATGCACTTACCTGCAATTACAGATGCCTGCTGCAATTCCTGAGTAAGCTCTCCACTGGCGAGTGCTGTTAAAAATAGTGCAAGAGATTTGGGCACATCCAGCGCCACCATAGGCCGTAATAGGAATTACAGCTATAGCGGCGCTCAGCGAGTAATTTGGGCACTGTCAAGACAAAGCACATATTGCTATAAAAACACTGAAATTCGGCCACCAGCAATAGCTGGAAGCCGAATTATATCTTTCCCACCTATCCACAGCGACCTGGAGGGGGAATAGTAATTAGTGCTGTCGGGACTTTTGCAGGAGCAGGGTGAGCCGTTTATTGGCTTTACTCCGCATCCAAATCTCACGGCGGCTGAATCATATGTATGCCTGCGCCTCGATCAGGCAGCTGAATCAACATTAGGAGAAAGATCCTCAAGCCTTTTTCACAACAATTGAACATCTCTCATTAAAGTTTTTGATGATCCGATAAAAGGCTTGATTTTGGTGCACTCTTATTAGCATCGTTGTCATTGCCTGTGAAACTTTTTGAAGAGAATCCAAGGTGTGTTAAAAAACAAACAAAAAAAAACTGGTCTGAGGGGCCTAGCCAGATCAGGTAGCCTCAACACGTCATCTACCTGGATTTTGACTGTCTGCCTGCCGCCTAAGACTGATAGCAAAGGGAATACAGTCCAAAAGGAATCGCACTACTACTACCCCGATTGGGATATCGCCCTCTGTACCATTCTCTGTTTCAAAATATACCACACATACAAACTGTATTATAATCTGCTGTCTTATTTGTACAGTTTCGATAATTTTTTAGTTTATTGATAAATTTAAATTATTTCAACAATTTTTTTCTTCCAGTCGTTTTATTTATATTCAGAATGTCTACCAGGCTTTTATTCTGATATATTTTGGTGAGTTAAGACATAAGAATTGTAGGCCTAAAATTCTTGGAAAAAAATGTACCGCTTTTGACTCCTAATTCCAGACAAAAATGCACCGCCAGGGAGATTAAAGAAGAACTAAGAAACATGCAAAGTTGAGGACCATAGACGCATCGGTCAGCCAATAAAACTTAGTGCAGCAGATGAAATACACATCAAGCTTATCACCCTTCAAAATCTGAAGATGTCAAGCAGTGCCATCAGCTCTGAAATGTCAGAAACCAGTGGGACCCTGGTACACCCATCATGGGCAAACGCAGGATTTTTAAGGGGGGGGGGGGATTCCTGAAAGGTCCAGAAGCACTTACCGTATTTTCCTCCGTAGAAGACTCTTCGGTATATAAGACGCACTCAGGTTTAGAGGGCAAAAACCAGGGAAAAAATATGCATACTAAACCTGGTGCGTCCATGTTCCGGGAGCATCTTGTACATGTTCTAGCCCAAATGGTGTCCTCGTGTATCCCCATGTCTCCCCATGTTTGTCCCATATATCCAGTATGTCTCCCCATGTTTCCTTTTGTGTCACCCATACATCCCCCTATCTCCTTCATGTGTCCCCTTTTGTCCTTCCCAGTTCTCCCCAGCATGTCTTCTCTCCCACCCCCTAGTGTCTCCTGGTCCCCCCTCCCGCCCGCTGCAGTGCATAGCCGCAACTTACCTAATCAATGCTCCCGTGGCGATGTCTGTCCTCGGCACTACCCCCCGTGCTGTAATGTATAGTGGCAGCTTACCTTCCAAGCGCCCACGATGAATGCAGACATCCGTCTCCACTTTACCTCTTGCGCTTCTGTCCAGCCTGTACTGATCGTGTCATCAGTACAAGCCAGACACGAGTGAGAAGTAAAGGGGAGACGGATGTCTGCATCTGCATTCATCGCGGGTGCTTGGAAGGTAAGCTGCCGTTACATATTGCAGCACTGGAGGGGAGAGGGGAGGCTAGCGCGGGGGGGGGGGGGGGGGGAGCGCAGAGGTCGGACATGCCTTTGCCGTATAAGACGCGCAGGCACTTTTTCTCCCCATTTTTGGCTCCGTACTGCCCATGCACAAAAGTGCGCTTGCGTATTATGGAGCTGCCTATCTTTAAAGTACTCAAGGATACAAGTGTTTCTGAGGGCATCTGGAAGCAGCAAATTTAAACGGGGGGACAACGCTGGAACAACTCCCCGAGACAGAAATGGGAGACTTAGTTTGGACAATTCAGTGGAATATGCCACATAGTGTTACATAGCACAAGCGATAGCCATATGATGCAGGGATATATGCATCTGTGGAAGATGTCGGCACTATATAAATACTAAATAATAACATTAGCATCTGTAAATAAGCTACATATCAATTCAGAGGATAGAAGCTAATTTCAAGTCTCACAAACCAATTCCAGTAGAAGGGTACATATATTGTCAGTATATAGATCAGTACATCCGTTCCAAGGCTTGAAAAGGGACAAAAGAATTTGGCACCAAAAGACCTGTTCCTCTGTAAAAGGAACAGCTAGTACCCAGTTTTTACAAACCTTTCAAATTGATACAAAGGGCTCATTCACACTAGGCAATGCATGCATGAACGCAATTTCATACATGCATTGCAATGTGCTAAATCGCATAGGTCCATTCTATTAAAAAAAATGCATGGCAATGCATACGTTGTGTGCGATGTTCCCGGCTGTTACAACGCAGCACAGGGGAATGCGAACTGTAGTGTGAATGGTAACATGAAAGTCTATAGACTTTCATGCTACCTGCATTGCAGGCATTATGTTTAGTGCTGTCTGTTATGACTCACCGCACATAGTGTGAATGAGCCCTAAAGCAATACCAAATACCAACTGCCATCTAAATAGTATCTTCAGCAATGAATAGACAAACAAACCCTTGCAGTTGTGCTGGGCCTTTTAACACCTAACTTTACAAGACAGAATAGAAAGCAAACCTATCTCTACATTTAATGTTCATATCAGAAGACACACTTTTTGTCACACAGGTACAATTCATGGCAGCATGGACCAGGGGAGGACTGTGATCTTTTGGACTGGGGGGGGGGGGAAACACAAACTAGAGGCCCGTTATCATGGCAGCCCCAGTCCAAATGACGTCACACGCACCCCACGTCGTATATGCCAGTAGTCACATTAAGCGGAAATACAGAATGAACACTCTAGGAACAGTGTGACAGGCATCGGGGGGTACATAATACATTTTGAGGGACAACGGCCAGGGTTTAAGTCGTGTCTATCATTCGTGGTTATCGCATGCCGTGATTATCGCACCTGACAACTGAGATTTCCCAGATCTCAAATTGATACATTCACCCAATTTTGACCCAAAATTTTTATCCGATTCGATATCAAAACGGTTGGCCGATCGGCTGCCAAGTCAACAGATGTATGTCCACTTTAATTCCCCAAAGCTCATCACACACACACACACACCCCTTCGCCACCATCTCTGCTAATCCCTCACTGCGGAAGATGGCGGCGCTATATAAATACTAAATAATTATTTGCCTCACCAGGATTGCAAGAGGGCTTCTGAACGGTTTTCAAATTGACAGCGATTTGAAGAGCGCTTGGCTAATGTTACTCAATGACTCTGTTCTCACAGCAGCGTTGTGATTTTTTTTTTTTCCCAATGTCACAAACACATGTAGCATTTTTTTTGAGCGATTTCAATCAGAAATCGCTCTGAAAATCGGTTCACAAAATCCCACTCACAAATTGCTAGCGATTGCGATTTCGGCGTGCACTAGCCCAGAGAGAGGAGGAGTAGAGGCAAATTGAGAATAGCCTGAGATGGAGCCGAAAGCTTATCTGTATTGCAGTCCCACATCACACAGAGGCTATTTGCCTTTAATAGGACTCCTGTCGCAGTTTGTCTCGCACACAAGTCAGAAAGCAGCCCTCCTGTACTCTAGGGACTGTCAAAAACTTTTCAACTTGTTTTAACACCTTACCCACACATGCAGTCATTATAACATAGGGAAGAGACCAGACAGATTTTTTTTCCCACGGACCCTCCAGGCAAGCACTGCATCATGCTGTGTATATTTACCAGCTTGCCTTTCCTCTAATTGCACTTTTATCAGCTAGCTTCACATTGCCTTACAGCAACAAACCTCAATACAACAGGCACCTGACTGGCCCTAAATCACTGAATGAAAGGCGGCCTGGGGGAGCACTAGAGGAAGGGGGAAAACAAGGGTGAATGAGGGACAGACTGAGATAGAGCAGAGAGCGTATCTGTATTGCAGTCCCACATCACACAGATGCTACTTGCCTGTAATGTCTCCTGCCAGCCTCTCGCACAAGCTGCAGGCAACCCTCCTGAAGTTTAGGGACTGTCAAAAATTTTCAACCTGTGAAATACCTTATGTAGCTGTCCACATGCAGTCTTTACAATAGTGAAAGAGCTGAGTTTTTCCCACAGACCCTGCAGGAGGCAAGCCTCTTTACAGTTACTAGCTTGCCCGCTTCAGCGATTTCAGGGAATTTTTTGTTAATATTATTGAAGGAGTGGCTGGATAGTGTAATGGTTAAGGGCTCTGCCTCTGACACAGGAGACCTGGGTTCGAATCTCGGCTCTGCCTGTTCAGTAAGCCTGCACCTATTCAGTAGGAGACCTTAGGCAAGACTCCCTAACACTGCTACTGCCTATAGAGCGCGTCCTGGTGGCTGCAGCTCTAGCGCTTTGAGTCCGCCAGAAGAAAAGCGCAATATAAATGTTCTGTGTTTGTTTGCTGTGTTTTGAAGGAATACTCACAAGGATGCTTCTGGCATAAGGTCTCTGAGGAAGCAAGTGTTGCTTGTGAAACAGCTGTAAGAAGTGCCCTGTTTATGTGTCTGTCCTGCTGGGGATGAAATAAGTGTGGATTATTGCATCACACTGGTGCCTGGACCCTGTCTTTCACGGCTTGTTCCCATGGAAACAGAGAATCCATGCCGTTCGTATCGGCCGTTCGTTCGTAAGCCGGGGACTACCTGTATATTACTTTTATCTCTTGCCTATATGGGTTTCTAATTAGTGATGGATGCAAAACTGAAAAGATGCACCTTAAAATAAATATTGGCGCCATATATTGTACTAGGGGAAATATTTTAAGCAATGCTATAACCGGGACAAATGGACAAATAAAATGTGTGGGTTTTATGCACAGCAGAACGTTTTTATTTTAAAACTATAATTGCTAAAAACTTTGAAATGATTGATTACTTTTCTTATTATTCCTGTTAAAATGCATTTAAAATAAAATAATTCTTAGCAAAATGTACCACCTATAGAAAGCTTAATTGGTGGAAAAAACTATATAATATTTAGGTTTGATAAGTAGTGATAAAATTATTGGCGAATGAATGGAAGGAGTGCTGACATGGGAAAAAAAAGTGCGACACGCGCACACACACGCACACACCTTGATCTACTTTCATAACACGCACACGCCTTGATCTACTTTCCACGCCTTGATCTACTTTCATAACACGCACACGCCTTGATCTACTTTCATAACACGCACACGCCTTGATCTAAGGGCTTGCTGCAGGGCCGTACAACTCGGCACACAAGTGATTTTCTCTTCCCCCCCCCCCCCTTTTTTCTGCCCACCAACAGAGTTTTCTGTTGGTGGGGTCTGATCGCTGCTGCCCGGTTTGTTTTCTGCTTTTACTAATTTGCTTTATAAATTCCCCCACCATCCAATCACAGCGATTGCCAGCATCAGCCTATGAGAGACTATCGCTCCTGATCCTCTGTAGGGGACTGTCCCCAGTACAGCACTGCCGTAGATCCCAGCGCTGTACAATGTGAATAGACGGCTATTTCACTGTCTAAAGCTGGCCATACACTAGGCCGATTCCCCGCCGATCGACAGCAGATTCGATCACTGGGATCAAATCTGCTGTCACATCGTACACGCTAAATTTCGATCTATTTCGACCCGAAATAGATCGATCGCTCCGTGCGGGAAATTACCGTCGATCGCCCGCGGGTAGGGAGCGCCTCGCTAGCGGTGTTCGAGTGACTGACGCAATAGAGTGGCAATACATTACCTGCTCCGCCAGCGCGACTCACCCCGGTCACTGCTGCTTCGTCTCTGGTCTGGTCTCTGGGTCCGGCATGCTTTACTTCTTCTAGCCCGGCAGGAAGTTTAAACAGTAGAGGGCGCTCTACTGTTTAAACTTCCTGCCGGGCAGGAAGAAGTGAAGCATGCCGGACCCGGAGACCAGACCAGAGCGGAGAACACAGTGGAGACCTGGGGACTGGAGTTGCGCCGGCCGGAGCAGGTAATGTATGCAGGCGGGGGGAGCGGCGGCTGCAGCAGCACCACCACCACCACATATTGTGCTTGGTTTCAGGCTGAAATCGGTTCACAATCTGAAGTAAAGGCAGCCATACGATCCCTCTCTGATCAGATTCGATCAGAGAGGGATCTGTCTGTTGGTCGAATCTGATGGCAAATCGACCAGTGTATGGCTACCTTTACAGTCTCCTAGCGGCGACCACCGCCGGAAGGCTTACGGGGTGGAGCTCTTTTTTTTATTTTTTCTTTCTCCAGCTCATTGTTTAATTTACTGCTTATTTTACAGATTACTGTCCTTCCCACAGCAAGCATCACCTAAATAACAGGCTTACATCAGTGTTTGTATACATGGTATTAAGTTAGTGATAATGGCTATTGATTTTTTTTTTTTTTTTTTTGTTTGGTTTTGGACTCACTGGTTTTTTTTTTTTTTGGTTTTTTTTTTGGTTTTTTTTTCTTTTCTATTGCAGTTCATACACAGAAGCCAATGTATGCCCGTACTGCAACAGCAAGTTACCCTGCCCGAAACATGCAAAACTACTCATATGGCTCATACTCTGGAGACCAGAAATACCCTAAAGGAACTCAGAATACTCAACAAGTGGATTATGGGGATCACCAAAACTACATGGAAAGTAATCAAAGCTATGGAGTGAGAAAAGATGGTCGTACACAGCAGCAAGAGTACAGTTATCAGGTGTGTGATGAACATTAAGGCTTTCGGGTCGATTCATAAAAGGCTGTGCTGAAAAAAAATTGGCAAAATACCGCATTCGCTATTTGACGTTTGTGCAAATTCATAAAAATGTTCACAGGTGCGGTAGAAGTTCGGTAAATTACCCGTCGACAAAAACCTTTGCAGTAACAGCAAAGCAGTGTGGAGTGTCTGTGTTGTTACAAGCTGTTCCGTGCAGTGAGGGCATTGCGAGGCATCCCGACATCTCTTTAGATGTACATGTTTTGTTATACTGCCTCTGCTTGCTCTGAATCTGTCTTAGTCTTTCTTAACATTCTATTTAAACTTTACACATGCCATGCTTAGGTGATTTTCCCCTCTAGTTCATACACATCTTAAAACAGGAACCCAAGAGGTTAAACAGCCAAAAGTATTTAGGGGCAGCCTGTTTTGTTCCGATCGCTCTGCTGCTGCCTGGGGGGGTTAAAAGCTTGTCTTGCTTGAGGGCTGCCGGTCCTATCTGAGTCCATCATTCAGAATTGCAGGAGAACAGGGGGTGTTTCTATTGACTCCCTGCTCCTGTCAGTCACAGTTCTCACTGCTTCTGCTTGTGAGTCAGGGCTCCCAGCACACTCTCCTCACACAAACTGCATTCTTTTCACCTCTTCAAAGCAGACTGTATTTTTTGTGGCTTAAAGAGGAACTGTTGCGAAAATTTTAAAGTTTAAAACGCATACAAATAAGTACATTTCTCCCAGAGTGAAATGAGCCATAAATTATTTTTAGATCACATTGCGAATGCTCCCAAAATGCTGTATCGCGTGTATTTGTGATTTTCATCCAAATTGCAACTGTAGTGTGAATGCTATCATAGGGAGACCTTGTCATAGCATTTTTCCGTTTGCTGAACAGCAAAGCTCTGGAAATTCCCTGAAAAGCACACCAGTGTGTGAATGGGGCCTTAGTGCCATAGCCCCATCATCACATATATGACCAGAGATCATACACTAGAAGCATTGCTGACTTAGGGCCTTTTCCACTGCTATGTGCAATTATGCTGTTGTGATCGCGCAAGCAGCAATCTCCAAATGCCACGGTTTGCGCTGTAGCCATCGGTAATGGAGCGTGAGCGCAACAAGAATCGCACAAGCTAGCGAAACATCACGCACTAGTAGGAAATGAGTACTGCATTTTACATGTAAATCTGGGTGCTCTTGTGATTGGCAAAATTGCTGCGATAGCGGAAAGCCACGCAGGAGAGATGGCGGAGCGGCTCTAGCTATAATTATTATTAAAAAACATATTTAAATTTTGGCTCCAACGCCACCCATTGGTCTAATAACAGACCTGTGGGGATCCCCCTGATCCCCATTGGTCTGTTATTAGACCAATGGGGGAGTGTTTGACTCTAGCTATACTTAAAATAGATAGAGGCTAGAGCCGACAGGAGCAGTGGCGGGTGTGCTATCTTAATCAAGCTCGCAAGTTAGAGGATATTGGCGTGGGAACATTTTATTAAAGGTACAGACGTGGACAGCCCTTTTGCGCCTGCATGGGCAGTGGTGCATACTGCGCCTGTTCACAACTACTGCTCAAGCGATGTACGCGCCCATTTACGTGGACGCACAGGCACAGAAGAGTCGGGGAGGGGTCGCCATCATTTCGGGCGGCCAGTGGGGACACCGAGGACCACCGGAGCTGCGGCGAGGGACTGAAACTGCTGCTCGGGGCTGGAAGAAGCCCCAGTTGAGTAAAAATTTATTTTTATTTTTTTTTTAACCTTGGAAGTCCTCTAAGCAGCCCTTGATGGCTCACTGCCACATGGTTGAAGAGGTTTATGTGAACTACATTGGTGGGTAATCGCTAACTCTGAATATATTTATATAGCTATATTTTGTATTTTTAATCAGGAAGATGATACTTATGGAAATATGCCATCATCAAGCGGCTATGATCACAGACAAAGTTATCAGGAGACAGAGTATCATGACCAAGGAGGATACATAGAGGATAAAAGGGATAACCGAAAGGGATCTTGGAACACCTCTTCCTGGGATATGAACAGAGGTAAAGTTAGTTTACCTTTATCCTGCTTTAATGCAAGTTTTTCTTGATTTGAAATCTTCCTTCAAAATGCTTATCTGGATGTTAAAGGGACACTTAAGCCCGGAATAAAAAATCAGTTTTACTTTCCCGGGGCTTCTACCAGCCCCTTGCAGCTGTCCCGTGCCCTCGCAGTCACTCACGGATCCTCCAGTCCTCCGCCACCAGCTAGTTTTGCTTTTGCCGACGGGCCTAGCCACGCGTATTTGTCTTCGTGTTTCCGTCCGCAATAGCCCGTGCAGGGAGCTATTGAGGACCGAAACATGAAGGATACGCGTGGCCAGGCCTGCGCAGGTCCAGAAAGCCAGCTGACTCCCTGTCAGCAAAAAACTAAACTAGCTGGCGGCGGGGGAGCCGAGGCTCCGTGAGTGACTGCAAGGGCGCGGGACGGCTGCAGGGGGCTGGTAGACGCCCCAGGCAAGTAAAAGTGTTTTGTTGTTTTTTGTTTTTTTTATTCCTGGCTTTAAGACAACCAGAGATGAAAACCTATAATAGATGTATACAAACCTAGGGCTTCCTCCAGCCCCATCAGCATGGATCGCTCGGCTACCGCCTCTATTGCCTGTACCGGGTCCCATCACTTCCGCCGGACGCGGCCAGTTCTACGCATCCGCAGGGACTCCCTCTGTCTCGCCGGCGCCTGCTTTACGCTAGCGCCTGCGCAATACAGAGGGAGGGCACTGTGCTTATGTCGACTGGTCGAAGTGACGGGAGCCGGTACTGGCAATAGAGGCGGCGGAGGACGACTGCGTGGGAGCGATACATGCTGATGGGGCTGGAGGAAGCCTCAGGTATGTATACATTTATTATGTAGTTCTTCTCTGGTTCTCTTTAAGTGTCCCTTTTTATTAAACTTGATGTAATTGTCAATGAAAGCTTTTAAAAATTATGAAATGCTTGTAGTAATTCTTCCATGACAAAAAAATTTAAAAACACTGAGGCCGGCTTCAGACTGTGTATTGACGGAGGTGTTGTGGCGTGGGGGACGCACCGCCAAAAACAGGCCTTTGGAGATTAATGCGTTAGTTTGCGGCAATCCCCTTCTTGCCGGGATCCAAACAGGAAGTGAGGCTTGTGGTTACCTCCTGATTTGGAGATTTAGAAGTGCGCAGAAGCGTATGGTAAATATACGATTCTGCACGTGTGCCGCAACGCCAACATTTTGGTAAACCGTGTGTCGCTATAGACTTACATGACTTCTGCAATATTCTTACAGATGTTGCCCGCTAGCGGCTGTATGCACTCGCGGTAAATTGGCAACTTCCGGCGCACTGCATGCTGTATGAAAGCACCCGTGGGTTTTCATTAGCATAGCAGTGAGGTGCGGTAAAATGACCCACCACACCGGTGTAAGGACCCATACACACTAGAGCATTTTGCCGGAGATTTTGGAAAAACACTCAAGTGCTAGCGCTTTTTAAAGCGCTAGTGCAATGATACCCTATGGGCCCGTTCTCACTTGGGCGATTTGGGTTAATCGCCGGCAATTAACGCAAATCGCCAAACGCAAATGTGGAGCCTGCACCATTTTCAGGCGGTTTCCCGGCGATCGCCTTTCAGTGCTATAGAAGCGCTAAACGCGATCGTGGAAAAATCGCTGCAGTTTCCAGTAATTTTTAGCGGAAAAATCACTACCGCAAAAACGCCCGCGTTTTGGTCTTAAAGAGACTCTGTACCAAAAATTACAATGTTTTTTCTACCATTCTACAAGTTCCTAAAGCTGTTCTAATGTGCTCTGACTTACAGCAGCACTTTCTACTATAACTGTCTCTGTAATAAATCAATGTATCTTTCTTCTGCCAGACTTGTCGGCCTGTGTCTGGAAGGCTGCCAACTCTTCCGTGCTGGTCTGTTTATGCACAGTCTCCAGGCCTCTCTATGCACACTCCAGTGTGTGTTTTATTTACAAAAGCCAGCAGCGTCTCTGCTATCGTATCAGTGATAGAAGAGAGCTGGATAAAAATCCTCCTCTGCTAGGCTGTGAAAGTAGCTGGCTGACACATACTGAGGAATTACAAACACAGGCACAGGCAGAGCTGTCTGCAGGAAGCCTGTCACTTGACTTCAGTGCATGAGAGAAGCAGGGGACAGAAGGTAAACACGCAAATGATCTTTTGAGATTCAAAAGGAAAGCTGTATACAGCCTGCTTGTGTATGGATGTATTTTCTATGTGTGCAAATACTGTACATCAACCTACTTCCTGTTTTGGTGGCCATTTTGTTTGTTTATATACAAACTTTTTAAAACTGTTTTTGACTACTTTTAATGCGGCGGGGAGCGGTGAAATTGAGACAGAGGGTAATAGATGTCCCCTAACGCACTGGTATGTTTACTTTTGTGCGATTTTAACAATACAGATTCTCTTTAAGTGTGAATGGGGCCTACAAGGGCCCTCAAGCTTCAAACTTTGTGAAAACCAGTATTTATGCCATTCACAAAACTTTAGGCCATGACTGTATACTACATGTGACAATTCTCAAATTTCCTAAATTCTTTGTGTAGAGTTGCAGGGTAGGATTGCAAGACAAAAGTGTTTTTAAACGCAGTCCTGTCAAAAAATGCATTTTCCCTTTGTCGGGCCACATTTTCACCACCTTGTGCTTTTTGGTAGAAAATGTGCAGTTTTTCAAATTAACCACTTCCCGACCACCGTATATACAATTGGCGGCCGGGAAGTGGACCCCGCAAGGACCGCCATATGTACAAATGGCGGCGGTCCTTGTACGGGCATGGGCGGCACGATCGCGTCATTCGTGACGTGATCGGCCGCCGGGGACTGGCTCCGCCCACCTCGCGCTGTAATCCGCCGGCCGTTCGGAAGCGCCGGCGGGTTACTAGCACCCGGATCGCCGCATACAAAGTGTATAATACACATTGTAATGTATATTAGGGCAGCACGGTGGCGTAGAGGTTAGCTCACTCGCCTTGCAGCGCTGGGTCCCCGGTTCGAATCCCAGCCAGGGCACTATCTGCAAAGAGTTTGTATGTTCTCTCCGTGTCTGCGTGGGTTTCCTCCGGGCACTCCGGTTTCCTCCCACATTCCAAAAACATACAGATAAGTTAATTGGCTCCCTCTAAAAAAAAAAAAATTGGCCCTAGACTACAGTACTTACACTACATAATATTGACATATGGCAATGGTAGGGATTAGATTGTGAGCTCCTTTGAGGGACAGTTAGTGACAAGATATATATATACACTGTACAGCGCTGCGTAATATGTCGGCGCTATATAAATACTAAATAATAAAAAAAAATAATAATAATATTATACAGGCTGCCTCCTGCCCTGGTGGTCCCAGTGTCCGAGGGACCACCAGGGCAGGCTGCAGCCACCCTAGTCTGCACCCAAGCACACTGATTTCCCCTCCCTGCCCCCTGATCGCCCACAGCACCCCTCAGACCCCCCCTGCCCACCCCCCAGACCACTGTTTGCACCCAATCACCCCCTAATCACCCATCAATCACTCCCTATCACTATCTGTCAATGCTATTTTTTTTTTTATTCCCTAAACTGCCCCCTGCTCCCTCCTGATCACCCCCCCCCCCACCCCTCAGATTCTCCCTAGACCCCCCCCCCCTGTGTACTGTATGCATCGATCCCCCTGATCACCTGTCAATCACCCATCAATCACCCCCTGTCACTGCCACCCATCAATCAGCCCCTAACCTGCCCCTTGAGGGCAATCTGATCACCCACCCACATCAATAGATCGCCCGCAGATCCGACGTCCGATCACCTCCCAAGTGCAGTGTTTACATCTGTTCTCTACCCTAAACGCCCACTAATTACCCATCAATCACCCCCTGTCACTGCTACCCATCAGATAAGACCCCTATCTGCCCCTATCTGCACTCAATCACCTGCTCACACCCTCAGAACGCCCTCAGACCCCAGCCCTGATCACCTCGCCAGTGCATTGCTTGCATCTATTCCCCCCCCTCTAATCACACCTTGAGACACCCATCAATCACCTCCTGTCACCCCCTAGCACACCTACCCATCAGATCAGGCCCTAATTTGCCCCGTGTGGGCTCCTGATCACTCGGCCAAACCCTCAGATCCCCCTCAGACCCCCTTCTGATCACCTCCCCAGTGCATTGATTGCATCTATTTTCCCCTCTAACCACCCCCTGAGACACCCATCAATCACCTCCTGTCACCCCCCTAGCACTCCTATCCATCAGATCAGGCCCAATACAACCTGTCATCTAAAAGGCCACCCTGCTTTTGACCGGTTCCACAAAATTCGCCCCCTCATAGACCACCTGTCATCAAAATTTGCAGATGCTTATACCCCTGAACAGTCATTTTGAGACATTTGGTTTCCAGACTACTCACGGTTTTGGGCCTGTAAAATGCCAGGGCGGTATAGGAACCCCACAAGTGACCCCATTTTAGAAAAAAGACACCCCAAGGTATTCTGTTAGGTGTATGACGAGTTCATAGAAGATTTTATTTTTTGTCAAGTTAGCGGAAATTGATTTTTATTGTTTTTTTTTTCACGAAGTGTCATTTTTCACTAACTTGTGACAAAAAATAAAATCTTCTATGAACTCGCCATACAGCTAACGGAATACCTTGCGGTGTCTTCTTTCTAAAATGCAGTCACTTGTGGGGTTCCTATACTGCCCTGGCATTTTAGGGGCCCCAAACCGTGAGGAGTAGTCTAGAAAACAAATGCCTCAAAATGACCTGTGAATAGGACGTTGGGCCCCTTAGCGCACCTAGGCTGCAAAAAAAGTGCCACACATGTGGTACCGCCGTACTCAGGAAAGGTAGTATAATGTGTTTTGGGGTGTATTTTTACACATACCCATGCTAGAAGGTAGAAATCTCTCTGTAAATGGACAATTGTGTGTAAAAAAAAAATTAAAAAAAAAAAATTATTTACAGAGATTTCTCCCACCCAGCATGGGTATGTGTAAAAATACACCCCAAAACACATTCTACTACTTCTCCTGAGTAAGGCACCATGTGTGGCACTTTTTTGCAGCCTAAATGTGCTAAGGGGCCCAAAGTCCAATGAGCACCTTTAGGCTTTACAGGGGAGATTACAATTTAGCACCCCCCAAAATGTCAGGACAGTAAACACACCCCACAAATGACCCCATTTTGGAAAGTAGTCACTTCAATGTATTCAGAGAGGGGCATGGTGAGTCTGTGGCAGATTTCCTTTTTTTTTTTTTTTTTTTTTTTGTCGCAAGTTAGAAGACATGGAAACTTGTGTTTGTCCACATTTTTCGTGCTGCATGTATACAGAAATTTTACTTTATTTGAAAAATGTCAGCACAGAAACTTAAAAAAAATAATTTTTTTGACAAAATTCATGTCTTTTTTGATGACTATAATAAAGTAAAAATCGCAGCAGCAATCAAATGGCACCAAAAGAAAGCTTTATTAGTGACAAGAAAAGGAGCCAAAATTCATTTAGGTGGTAGGTTGTATGAGCGAGCAGTAAACCGTGAAAGCTGCATTGGTCTGAATGGAAAAAAAGTGCCTGGTCCTTAAAGAGAATCTGTATTGTTAAAATCGCACAAAAGTAAACATACCAGTGCGTTAGGGGACATCTCCTATTACCCTCTGGCACAATTTCGCCACTCCCTGCCGCATTAAAAGTGGTTAAAAACAGTTTTAAAAAGTTTGTTTATAAACAAACAAAATGGCCACCAAAACAGGAAGTAGGTTGATGTACAGTATGTCCACACATACAAAATACATCCATACACAAGCAGGCTGTATACAGCCTTCCTTTTTAATCTCAAGAGATCATTTGTGTGTTTCTTTCCCCCTGCATCTCTCATGCACTGAAGTTTCAGGCTGCTCTTTTCTTCCTGCAAACAGCTTTGCCCTTGTCTGAATTTCCTCAGTATGTGAAAGCCCAGCCAGCTCAGAGGACGATTTATCCAGCTTGTAAAAGAGAAGAGAGAAGCTGCCCTAATCTAAATATCACACAGGCAGTGTGCAGAGAGGGGCCTGAAAGGGGGAGTTCATAGCAGAACCACAACACTGAAGAACTTAGCAGCCTTCCAGACACAGGCCGACAAGTCTGACAGGGGAAAGATACATTGATTTATTACAGAGACTGTGATAGAAAGTGTTGCAGTAAGCCAGAACACATTAGAATAGCTTTTGGAACTTGTAGGATGATAAAAAACAGGATGCAATTTTTGTTACGGAGTCTCTTTAAGGGGGGTAAAGCCCACGGTCCTCAAGTGGTTAAGATTTGCATGCAGGTTTCCAGAGCTTGTGAAAGTTCACATACAGATGGAAATTTTTTAATTAAAAAATTAATGTGAAGAATCTAAACCATGCCTTTGAACTGCTGAACAAGCCTTCGTCCATATTGTTTTCAGCTATTTTTTACTTGGTCGACTGGGCTTGTCCATACTGCCAGGGAGATAAAAGGGAACCTGAGGTGAGAGACATATGGAGGCCGACATGTTTGTTTCCTTTTTAAACAATTCACATTGCCTGGCTTTCCTGCTGATCCTTTGCCGCTAATACTTTTAGCCATAGACCCTGAACAAGTCTGACAAAATTAGCTGCAAGCTTGTTTCAGGCCCAGTGCACACCTAAGCCGCTAGCAGATTGTCAAAACGCTAGTGGTTTTGGGAGCAGAGAGCCGATATTTGCTGGGTGCCGGATTTTGTATGTGATCCGCCGGCCGCATCAGCATCCGCGTGGCTAATGTATCTCTATGGGCTGGTGCACACCGGCGGTTTGAGGTTTTAAGCAAACCGCAAACGTGCAGCAGGAGGCACGTTTGCGGTTTGCTAAAAACCTCAAACCGCCGGTGTGCACCAGTCCATAGAGATACATTAGCCACGCAGATTTTCATGCGGATTCGGCCGGCGGATCCGCCCGGTGTGCACTGGGCCTCAGACAGTACTGACCAGAAAGATCAGCAAGACTGCCAGGCAACTGGTATTGTTTCAAAGGAAATATAATTATGGTTTCCTCCAGATCTCTCTCACTAAGGCCTTGTTCACTTTGCGTTCGTTTGCGTGGCCGTTAGCGTTGGGTGTTTTTTGACATCTTTTTTTTTTCCAATTCTCGGCGCTTGGGTGGGCGATTTGGTTTTGTGCTAAGTTGTTTTCTAGGTGTTTTTCCCGAGCGGTTTTGTAATTTACTCCCTGACGCAAATCAGAAAGTGAACTCTTTGACCCGGAAAATAATAAATACAATGTATTTATTCTTAAAAATCTGAATGCAGTCGCTGCACAAATCGATTTTGCGAGGGTTTTGTATTTTTTCCTATACCTTCCATTGAAGAGGAATCACTTTAAAAATGTCCCATGCAGCTCTTCTCTGAGCGTATCCGAAACGAACCGCTCAGATGTGAACTCTGTCATAGAGAATCATTGCACAAGCATTCTTAGGGAGATTTTTATAAATCGCCTGCATTTGAAAAAAGGGCAAAAACGCCCTTAGTGTGAACGAGCCCTCAAGGTTTGTTTTAAGTAGATTCCCTGATGAGATCAATCTTCTTCACGTAAAAGAACCTTTTCTGAACCAAATGGAGCTCAGGTGTCAGACAGCTGAGTGCAATGGCGGGAGCGCATCACGACGGGTGATTGAAATCTGCTCCCTGGTACACAGGGCATAGATTTCAATCAGTCATAAAGAGAAGATGGGGGCACTAAAGTAACAATATAGACTGGCCTTTAAAGGCAGGTCTATATTGTTCAACGCCCACGTCTTGTCTCTTTATGATTACGTTTGCATCTAATTGTGGTTGCACAAAAATTCTCCTACAATAACCATTTATTACGGTCATCTGGAACCTGTGTGCCAATGTTCTTTTGACTTCGTGCTAAGATGTAGGTTTTAATCAGTATCTGGAACAGTTTCTGATAGAACTTGTTTGCATGTAATAAACCCTCACAATCTAATTGTACAAGTGCTTCCCCTATGCACCACTCCACAACTATTGCATTTATGTGCAGTGCATGTGGAAAACATCACTTTTTCCACATAAACGCCCTTATTCCAAAATGGATTGAGGGTACGTTTCCACTTGTGCGGCGCGATTTGCTCGCGGAAAACGCGTCAACGAATCCGCATACAGTTGCGGATTCGTTGACGTTTTCATGCGGATTTTCTCGCGGAATCGTTCGCGATTTTAACATGATTTTAACCATGTCAATGCCGGGAAGCATTGACATGGGTTTTTTAACGAAATCACGTGCGGAAACGCCGAGAAAACCGCAAGACTCAAGTGCTTGCGGTTTTCCTATTTAGTTACATGACCGACGATTCACGTGCGGGTGTGCGGCGTGCAAATTCTGACGGCTCTTCTGTGCAGATTTTTTCTGCAGAGCGAGCCGCACAGAATTCCTGACAAGTGGAAACGGCGCCATCCACTTGTATTGGTTGAGCGAATCTGCATGCAGGAAACGCATGCAGATTCGCTCTAGTGGAAACGAGCCCTCAATTATTTTTTTCCCTCAGAATTCTACATACCTCATAATGACAATGATAAAAAGTTTACTTGAGATTTTTGCAAATTTATAAAAAAAAATTGACAGTTCATGTCAGAGCACAAGCCAAGATGAAGGAATTGTCTGTAGATCTCCGAAACCGAATTGTTAACAATTGTGCACAAATCTGGGGAAGGTTACAGTTTCTGCTGCTTTGAAGGTCCCAATGAGTGCAGTGGCCTCCATCATCCATGAGTAGAAGTTCGAAAACCATCTAAACTGAGTGATCGGGGGAGAAGAGCCTTAGTCAGGGAGGTGACCCTATGGTCACATGTCATAGCTCCAGAGGTCCTCTGTGGAGAGAGGACAACCATCTCTGAAGCAATTCACCAATCAGGCCTGTATGGTAGAAGTGGCCAAACGGAAGCCACTCCTTAGTAAAAGGCACATGGCAGCCCACCTGGAGTTTGCCAAAAGGCACCAGAAGGACTCTGACCATAAAACAAAATATTTTCTGATGAGACAAAGATTAAACTCTTTAGTGTTAATGCCAGGCGTCACGTTTGGAGGAAATCGGGCAATACGCCTCACCAGTCCAATACCATCCTTACAGTAAAGCATGGTGATGGCAGCATCATGCTGTGTGGATGTCTTTCAGTGGCAGGAACTGTGAGACTAGTCAGGATAAAGCGAAAGATGACTGCAGAAATGTATAGAGACCTGCTAGATGTAAACCTGATCCAGAGCACTCTTGAACTCTGACTGGGGCATCAGTTCATTTTTCATCAGGACAACGAACCTAAGCACACAGCCAAGATTTCAAAGAAGTAGCTTCAGGACAGCTCTGAATTTTTTTGAGTGGCCCAGACGTAAATCTGAATAAAACTCTCTGGAGAGATCTTAAAATTACTGTGTGACCAGGGATGGGCACACGAGTGCCAACTCGTGATTCAAAGGAGGCTTAATTGCCACAGGTGTGCGGCTGGATGAAAAAGGGTTATTTACCTAAAATGCCGCTGTCCTGTCTGCGCTTCAGACAGCTTGCATGTGTCCTGTTGGTCGCGTTGCAAGCCTTACTACATGCACTTCCTCCTTCAAGCCGGAAATGTGCGGTGGTGAGGTTTGCAATGCATCCAATAGGACGTGTGCAAGCTGTTTGAAGCGCAGGCAGGACAGCGGCATTATGGGTAAATAACCCTTTATCATCCAGCCGCACACCTGTGGCAATTCGGCCTCATTTGAATCCCGAGATAGCACTCGTGATTACTCGTGAGCCCATCCCTGTGTGTGATAAATCACCTTCCAATTCTGTCTTATGCCGCAGTTGCCATACAGATCTAATCCACTAGAGACTTCTGGAGGTGAATTGACTGTGGGCACAATAAAATGTTTAAAATTGGTGTGTAAGAATGCGGTACTGTCTCTTTTTCTGAGGACGTGGAGCTCTTAGCATAGATCAGAATAATCAGATAGCAAGTGCAAAACTGAAATGATTCAATAGTTAATTAGCAAACTACCGTATTTTTCGGACTATAAAACGCACTTTTTCTACCCCAAAATTGGGGGGGGGGGGGGGGGGGGGGAGGAGGTTGGTGCGTCTTATAGTCCGAATGTACGGACTAGAGTGCAGAGAATGCAACGGGAGCTTACCTATGCTGCCATATATCCGAGTCCCCCATCTCCAGGCATGATTGTATTTTGCATCAGAGCGCTATGTCCACCTCTCTCTCTATCTAAGTGACCTGCCGGCCGGGGTCATGCATGATGGGGCAGCGAGTGAGGCTGAAGCATGGCTGTGAGAGAGGTGTGCGCAGCCATGTGCACAACGCACATCACCTTGGCTGCAGGGCAGAGAGCTGGCAAGAGATTCCGCGAAAGATTCAGCAGCAGAGGCGGCAAGAGAGGCCATGAGTATAGCTGACCCATCCCGGACCAATCAGCTGCCAGCGGCTCCAGCTCCTCCACTGCCGATCCGGACCAACGAGCTTCCTGTCACCTGGGGCAACCACGTGGACCAATCCTTCGGCGGCTCCAGTTCATTCACCGCTGAGACCCAGACCGGCTTCCTGTCACCTGGGGCAGCCGCATAGACCAATCCTTTGGCGGCTTCAGTTCGTGCACCACCGATACTCAGACCGGCTTCCTGTCACCCGGGGCAGCCGCATGGACCAATCCTTCAGCGGCTCCAGCACCTTCACCGTCGAGAACTTGCGCACCAAGTGGGCCGTCCTGCAGCGGTTCCAGCTCCTCCACCATGACGGATCTGATGCACTGACTATCGTTTCCCCGCTGCTGCTGAGACCAGTTCCCCTGCTGCTGCTGCCAGACCGATAAGCTGCCTCTCACCACGTGGGCAGCTTCTGCTGATCCCTTGTCCACTGCCGCTGATGAGTCCCAACACCGATGGGAGACCCAGACTGATCTCCCTGAGGGCAGCTTCCCTTCCTTCCAGGACCATTAGGCTACTGTCGGTAATTACACTGTAATGTACTGTATGTTGGGACAGTGTAGCTTAGTGTAGTTTGTGTGGACAGTGTAGCTTAGTGTAGTTTGTGTGGACAGTGTAGCTTAGTGTAGTTTGTGGGGACAGTGTAGGTTGAGGATGGAGTGTAGCTTAGTATAAGTTGTAGGGTCAGTGTAGCTTAGTGTAGGTTGTGGTGGCAGCAGGAGTTAGTGTAGCTGGACAGTGTAGTTTAGTTGGACACAGCTTGGGGGGAAAGGACCATAAGACGCCCCTGAACTAAAGACGCACCAAGTTTTGTATTTTATTTTTTTTCATGGTTTTTGTCCTCTGAAACTAGTTGCGTTTTATAGTCCGGAGCGTCTTATAGTCCGAAAAATACAGTATATGCAAAAAATATACATTACCTGGCAAATACATCTGGCAGCTTGAACCGATTGATTGAATAGAGGTATGGGTTGAGAGAATGAGGTAGAATGTCTGGAAAGTTCAAATACCATGTTTGGCTGAGTCCAATTAAGCGATAAAGTCTTTGTGAGGAATAATTGTGGTGGTTGCACGTGCCCTGAGGGCGTGCTGGAATGGTATTCCAACAACAGATGATAAAAGATGGACAATGTGTGTCCCTGGGTTTTTACTCCCTTCTCCAGCTGGGAGTGTGTATGGCACTCCTGCCTGGTGTGATTGGAACGGGGGCAGTTGTTGCCCAGAGAGGAAAAATACTCTAACGGAACGCTCCTTGGTATTCCGTGGTCTGCTACAAGTCCGCACATATGACACATGAGGGCGATGACATGAGTAATATTAGTTTATTTTACCTTGTATTACACCAGGTTCGGAGTAAAGGCCTGCAGTGGGTCGGGTACCCACGGTTACCCGAAAGGCGGGTCAGGTGTGGGTACCTGAATTGATCCTAGCTGCGGGTTGGGTCGCGCTTATAGTGAGTTGTGGGTCGGGTAGTGGGTAGTCAAAACAAGCATAAGAAAATTCTGTATCTTTTTGCCTTCCCAAAATCTGTGATGGATGCTGGCACCAGAATACTTTCTTGCTGACTTGTTTACTGCTTCTCAACTTTAAAGGGACCCTAAACTGAGGATAAGGATTTTTCCTTTTAAGATAAGACCAGTTGACAGACTCTTCTTGGTGATTCTGTGTCTCTAATACTTTTAAGGTGCGTACACACTCACTACTGTAACAAACGACCATCCCGCTGAGCAGACGTTCAGCCGATAGCAGCACGTGTGTACGCGCTGTCGGCAGACTGATAAAGCTGTTTCTGAAACAGCCTTATCAGTATGCCGACAGACTGTACACACACTCTACTGTCGGCAGAACACGCGTCCAGCAGGAGGGTCTGACGGACCCGTCGTTCGTTACAGCATTGCGTGTGTAGGTACCTTAACCACCCTGGCGTTCTGATTAAATCGCCAGGGTGGCTGCGGGAGGGTTTTTTTTAAATAAAAAAAAAACTATTTCATGCAGCCAACTGAAAGTTGGCTGCATGAAAGCCCACTAGAGGGCGCTCCGGAGGCGATCTTCCGATCGCCTCCGGCGCCCAGAATAAACAAGGAAGGCCGCAATGAGCGGCCTTCCTTGTTTTGCTTATATCGTCGCCATAGCGACGAGCGGAGTGACGTCATCGACGTCAGCCGACGTCCTGACGTCAGCCGCCTCCGATCCAGCCCTTAGCGCTGGCCGGAACTTTTTGTTCCGGCTGCGCAGGGCTCAGGCGGCTAGGGGGGCCCTCTTTCGCCGCTGCTCGCGGCGAATCGCCGCAGAGCGGCGGCGATCAGGCAGCACACGCGGCTGGCAAAGTGCCGGCTGCGTGTGCTGCACTTTATTTGATAAAAATCGGCCCAGCAGGGCCTGAGCGGCAGCCTCCGGCGGTGATGGACGAGCTGAGCTCGTCCAGACCGCTCAGGAGGTTAAGCCACAGTCCCTGAACAAGCAAGCAGATCAGGTGCTCTGACTGACGTCAGACTGGATTAGCTGCATGCTTGTTTTAGGTGTGTGATTCATCCACTAGTGCAGCCAAATAGATCAACAGGACTGCCAGGCAACTGGTATTGTTTAAAAGGAAGCATCCATATCCCTCTCAGTTTAGGTTCCCTTTAATGCCAACAGACTTCCTTCTCCACCCCCATACTAGTGCATATAGCTGGGAACATGCCAGCGTGAGAATGAACAAAAATGTTTTGACAACAGTGTGAGAATGAAGATCTGTTTTTCATAGATGGCCAGAAATCACTGGGGCAGGCTCTTAAAGAAAAAAGTGTGATAGGAAAGCGCTGTCTGTTAGTGACTGGGGATATTTGATAGGACAAGAGTTAGAGAATGATCTGGTGTTTCTCTAAAGCTGGAGGGAGGAGGCAGAGAAGCACATGGCAGGTAGAGAAGCACATGCCACATGTGACAAGATCTGCTGACAGTGTAGCTGCATCCACAGCCATCTAGCATACACAGGTATGTGTTTGCTGCATATGCCAGGAATAATTAAATACAGGATTTTATTATCAGACAGGTACAAGACAATGGGGCAGATTTATCAACACAAGTGCATGCAAAATGGAGGGAAATCTATTGCAAAAGTGAAACATTTGATGTGTGTGCTGCTTTTTATTTTCTTTTGATTGTGATAAATCTGCTCCAATTAACTTTTTCTGATTGGGAAATCCTAAGTAGGTGTGCATATACAGTATATTTGTTCTCTGTAGTACATTAATGTGCCTACATCTTATGTGATTACATTAATGTACTACGTCTCACGGTGTGCAATTTGGGGGGGGGGGGGGGGAGGGGGGGCACTTCCACTAGATTTAGTGTAGATGGGGAGCAGCTTACAGCATACAAAGATGTGGGTGCTCTGCTCTATTTGTTGTTTGAGTAGGACTGTTACTTCTCGGTTTTTATTGATTTAACCAGTTCACCCCCGAGTGGTTTTTACCCTAACGGACCAGAGCAATTTTCACCTGTCAGTGCTCCTCCCTTTAATTCCCTAATAACTTTATTACTACTTATCGCAACAAAATTATCTATACCTCGGTTTTTTTCACCACCAATTAGGCTTTCTGTGGGTAGTACATTTTGCTAAGAATTATTTTATTCTAAATGCGTAAGAACGGGAAAAATAAGAAAATGGGAAAAATTTTCTGTAAGATTTTCTGTAATTAGCTTATTTTCTGTAAAGTACTGGTAGAGACTGGTCATTATCTCTGGTGCATTGTCTTCTGGTTTCTGCTGCTGAGTCGAACAATGCTCAATTGCTAGGCAGATAGATGGTTAGGTAATTTCCAACGTGTTGAAAATTATCTATCTGGCAGGTAAATCTAACAGAAAATTTTACAGAAAATTGTATGGTGTGTACAAGGCATTAAAATGGGAACATATATGAGATCCTGTCAGTAAAGGCAGCCATACACTGGTAGATTGCCACCAGATCGACCAGCAGATAGATCCCTCTGTGATCGGATCTGATCAAAGAGAGATCTATTGGCTGCCTACGCTGCAAACAGATTTTTAATAGATTTCACTATGAAATCTATTCACAATCTGTGGAGCTGCCGCCGCCCCCTGCATACATTACCTGATCCGGCCGGCGCGAGTCCCCCAGTCTCAGCTGTCTCTTCTCTGCTCTGGGCTTCAGCTTCACTTAACTTCCTCAATATAGTACAAACAGGGCAGTCCGTGCACCACTACTATTGTTGCATTTATTTCCATCGCAGACACATAATTACAGCATCAAAGCCAAAACTTTGCGTGCCAGTGGATAGATCTGACCTTGTCCAGGATCGTGTGGGACAGATGAGGGAGGGTGACCAGGGGAAGAGTGGACGTTTCGCGCTGGTGTGGCGCTTGTTCACGTGCAGAAGTCCAGGGCAATGGCAGCGTGTCTGAGCTTCCATGATGAAACCAGGAAGCTCCGCCCAGCTAGCTCGTCATTGGTCCCTGTAGCTGGAAAGTGAAAGGTGAAGGGTGAGTGGGAGGAGGATCGACGCACAGCTGCAAAAAAAGTGCTGCATTACATCAATTCAGTGACATATGTGAAACCTGTGTACAGTTACATATTATCTCAAACAAAAAACATCAAACTACCTCTGACATATTAAACATTATTAAAAATGTGGACACTCAGTGCTTATAAAACGAAGTATGATCTATGTCAGCTGACACTGTATTTCATGGCCATATCAATCCGCACATTACCTCCTATATAAAACATAATGTTTGTTAGTAATTTTTTTCCCTTACTTTTCCTTGTTAGCTTATATATCTAATTATTTCCCTCCTTTTCTCCATGTTAGGACTTATTAAGATTGGACCAGCCGACACATCCCCCACAGACGGAGGGCAATAGCCCCTGCAGACCGTTAGTACACGGACTGACTAAGTCGACAATTTTGGGCTGGTCTGGGAGATGGGTGCAACTTGGAGACAAATGGCTACTGAACACCCATGTGTCACTAGCCCCAATTTTGGGGCCAGCCTAACCCTCCCCCCCCCCCCCCCCCCGCATTTCCTTTTTAGAGAATGTTTGACAATTAGAGAGGTCTGTCACCTCCGTTTCACTCTTCTCTTCAGGGTAAGGGGTTTGTCCCCTTAGACGTGCACCATCTCCCAGGCCAATGTAAGCCCCTAACCATGAATGGTGAGTGTGGCGCCTGTCTGTGTGGAAGCCAACTGGTTTCAGTCGAAGGCTCCCTGCACACTACAAATCCGTTTTCCGATTCAGTTTCCGATTTTCAATTCCGATTTTCCCTGAATACGCTCAACAGAAAACGGATCAAAAAACGCAGTATGCCGTAAAGATTAAGAATCTGATGTAAAAACCTATTAAAAAGCGGAATCGGAATCGCATGCAGTGTGCAGGGAGCCTTAGGCAGATCGATAGGATCCGATTTTGGATCAATTGATGTATGCCAATATGCCCGTACATTTTCTGACCTTTCTGACATTTTCTGACCTTGTTCTTTCTTCACCTTAGCTCCCCCTTAGCTCCCACCGGTAGGTATCAACAGGACTGCCCCTAAGTTATTCAGAGTAATGGAGAGTTCAATCGCATTGCGGCTGGATCGGCCGATCGTAGCAGAGCGATTAGCCTTGAGAATAGGTGAACACACCGTTAGTTTGGTCCCCCTCTCAACTTCTTCTTCTCCCCCTAGACCTCATAGTGATTTTAACATAGATTAGTGAGTTAAAAAAAAAATTACTAATAAACATTGTTTTATATAGGAGGTAATGTGCGGATTGATAAGACCATGAAATAGTGTCAGCTGACATAGATCATACTTAGTTTTATATGCACTGAGTGCAGTGTTCTCCCCAGGAATTTTTTCCAGCCGGGTGGCATGAAAAAGTAGCCGGGTGGGGTGTGACAGGGGAATGCCGGACCAGTGCAACTCTGCTTACAGCATAGGTGGAGGAGGAGACAAGCCGATGTACCTGCTAGGTACACACAATGCAATTTTCTGACAGATTTACTGTCAGATCGATTATTTGCAACATGTTAAATCTGATTTTCAATCGATTTTCCGTTCACTTCTATGAGAAACAGAGCAGAAATTTGATCAGAAATCAGATTGGACGTGTTGGAAATAGTCGATCTGATGGTAAATCTGTCAGAAAATTGCATCATGTGTACCAGGCATTAGGGAGAAATTGTTTCAGATGATGGTGCTCAGGTTCCCCCAGCAACATGATTGACGGTAAAGATTAGATTGTAAGATCTTCTGAGTACAGTTAGTAACATTACGGTAGGGTTTAGATTGCAAACTCCTCTGTGGATAGTTAGTGACATCACAGCAGGGATTAGATTGTAAGGTCCTCTATGGATAGTTAGTGACATCACAGCAGGGATTAGATTGTAAGCTTCTCTGTTTGTAGTTAGTGACATAATGGCTGGGATCAGATTGTAAACTCCTCTGTGGATAGTTATGGCCTGGTACACACCATGCGATGTTCTGGCAGATTTACTGCCAGATCAATTATTTCCAACATGCCCAATTTTCCCTAGGATTGAATGAAAAATCGATTGGAAATCAGATAGAACATGCTGGAAATAATCGATCTGGCAGTAAATCTGCCAGAAAAATCTCATTGTGTGTACCAACCATTAGGGACACAACGGCAGCGATTAGATTGTAAAATAGTTTGTGGATAGTTAGTGTCATCACAGCAGGGATTAGATGGTAAGATCCTCTGTGGATAGTTAGTGACAGAACAGCAGGGACTAGATGGTAAGATCCTCTGTGGATAGTTAGTGACAGAACATCAGGGACTAGATGGTAAGATCCTCTGTGGATAGTTAGTGACAGAACATCAGGGACTAGATGGTAAGATCCTTCCTGGAGAGTAAGTGGCATAAAGGCCTGAATTCGATTGTAAGCTCTTCTGTGGATAGTCAGTTACCTGATGGCAGGGGTAATTCAATTATCATAAATGATCATAGATATTGATCCAAAATAGGCAGCAAAAAGCTGGATTAATAAAAAAAAACACACAGGTGACAGCCACCACGTATGTTATCTCAGATGATCACCTGCACACTGCTATCAGGCTATGTAACAAAGCCTTGTGACAGGACAAGCAGAGTCCCCTCGGTATGCAGCTGGCCAGTGTCCTGTCTGGGAGACTCCGAGATCTGCAATCCACACACACCGGGTCATCTTGAGGAGTGAGTAAGGGGGAGGGAGGGGGAAGGGGTGTGAATCCACACTGCCAGCGCATCCACTCAGTAAGTGAAAATAAATTCCTAACATTCCAGCCAGGCAGACTTCACATTAAGCTAACCTGTATTTGTAGCTGCTTCTCTCTGCCTGGCTGTTCCGTGCGCGGTGCCCCGGCTCCCTCCTTGATCATCATTTGCCGCCAGCTGCCTCCACGTGTGTCACAGCACTGCATAAGCCACTCCCCAAGCCATGCTAAGAGCGCAGCGATTGGCTGAGCTGTTACACAGGCCTGTTTTCAACGTAAGGAAGCCTGGCAGCTCTAAAAGTTTCACCGGAGCCTAGAGAAAGAATGCCAGACAGAATCCGTGATAAGCGAGCCCCTCCAGCCTGCCCGCGGCCACACCCACTGCTGCCTATCTGCATAGTTATGCAGGCTACAGACGGAGGTAGAGATGAGGGCAGCCAGAGGACTGACTAGGAGGGCAGAAGGCGTGCGTGCAGACTGCAGCTGTCGGCATGATGTAGTGTAGCGCGGTCGGACGCTTCTGCTTTGGCTGTTTTTTTTCCTAGCTAGGTGGGCCAATGACAACAGGCGGGCGGGGTTTAAAAACAGCCGGGCGGCCCGCCCCCCTGATTGGCCCTGGGGAGAACACTGGAGTGTCCACATTTTTAATATTTGTCAGAGAAGTACCGTATTTTCCGTCGTATAAGATGCTCCGGAATATAAGACGCACCTAAGTTTAGAGGGCAAAAACCAGGGGAAAAGAAATATACATACTAAACCTAATGCGTCCATGTTCCAGTAGCGTCTTGTACATGTTCTAGCCCAAATGGTGTCCTCGTGTATCCCCATGTGTCCTGATGTGTGCTCCTGTGTCACCCATGTTTACCCCATATGTCCAATGGGCCTCCCCATGTGCCCAGTGCGCCTCCCCATGTGCCCAATGCTCCCGCGGCGATGTCCGACCTCTGCGCTTCCCCCCCCGCTAGCCTCCTCCCTCCTCCTTGTCTCTTCTGGCTCCCCCATGCTGTAATGTATAGCGGCAGCTTACCTTCCAAGCACCCGCGATGAATGCAGACATCGGTCTCCACGCTACTTCTTGCTCTTGTGTCCAGCTTGTACTGATCGCGTCATCAGTACAAGCCGGTCACGAGCAAGAAGTAGCTTGGAAGGTAAGCTGCCGCTATACATTGCAGCACGGGGGGGCCAGGAGAGACAAGGGGGAGGGAGAGGAGGCTAGCGGGAGTGGGATGGGGGGGCGCAGAGGTCGGACATCGCCGCGGGAGCATTGATTAGGTAAGTTGCCGCTATGTACTGCAGCACGGGGGACCAGGAGACGCAAGAGGGAAGTGGACACAAAGACCGGGAATCCCCAACATGGCGGCGGGTCGGCGGTTCGTATCGCCGGGCGTTCGGAAGTTGGGAATTCCCTGCCTTTGCCATATAAGACGCAGGGACTTTTTCTCCCCATTTTGGGGGGAGAAAAAGTGCGTCTTATGCTGTGGAAAATACGGTAGTTTGAAGTTTTGTATTTGAGATAATATGTAACTGTACATAGGTTTCACATATGTCACTGAATTGATGTAATGCAGCACATTTTTTTTTGCCACTGTGCGGCGATCCTCCTCCCACTCACCCTTCACCTTTCACTTTCCAGCTACAGGGACCAATGGCGAGCGTGCTGGGCGGAGCTTTCTGGTTTCATCACAGAAGCTCAGACACGCTGCCATTGCCCTGGACTTCTGCACGTGAACAAGCGCCACACCAGCGCGAAACGGCTGTTGCGCCGTCCACTCTTCCCCTGGTCACCCTTCCTCATGTGTCCCACACAGTCCTGGACAAGGTCAGATCTATCCACTGTCACGCAAAGTTTTGGCTTTGATGCTGTAATTATGTGTCTGCGATGGAAATAAATGCAACAATAGAAGTGGTGCACGGACTGCCCTGTTTGTACTATATTGACCCAGTGTTTGCTTTTACACAAGTCTGAGTGCACACTTTCTGTGCAAATTCCAAAAAGCAGAGCAGTGTGGAACGGGACAGAATGAATAGTTAAAGGTGCAGTGACCCTATCATCCCCCATTACCGAGTGCCAGGAAAAAACCCTGTTGTGTGTAATTTTCACTTTACTTCCTGTCGGGGGAAGTTTAAGCAGTAAAGGACGCTCTACTGTTTAAACTTCCCCCGACAGGAAGTGAAGCCAGCTGGAGCCCATCGCAGAGAAGGGACAGCTTGGACACTCACCGGCGGAACAGGTAATGTATTGCCGCTAGCGTCGGTCGTTGGACATCCGAACGCCACTATCGACACACTCCAGACCCTCCGGTGAGTGTGCAAAATTTTCTGCGTGGACAGATTGATGGGATTGATCGATTTCGGGCAGAAATCAGTCGATCGGTCAGCGTTTGCGCATCGATGTCACAGTAATCAAATCTGCTTTGTATCGGCGGGAAATCGAGTAAGTGTATGGGCACCTTAAGGTAGAGGACTGATGGCTAATTGACCTGGCAGGGGTCTCTGGGAAACAAGTTAATTGCACCCTTTGCTTGCTAAGAGCTAGCTAATTAATCCTGTGGAGTTTTGTATGGATTTGGCCAGAAATGGCCAAGGGCTGTAAAATTATGCATTGGCGATTCTTCAGTACTCTGTATTTAAAAGATTGTGAAGTGTCACACTGTACCTACTCTTCCCATCCAACCTGATGTAGCTTGAGAGGTGCTGCAAAGAGGAATGGGCAAAACTGGCTAAGGATTGGTGTGCCAAGCTTGTGACAACATATTCAATACAACTTGAGGCTGTAATTGCTGCCAATGGCGCATCGACAAAGTATTGAGCAAAAATAAGAAATCACATGTACATTCTGTACATGTGATTTTCTTTTTTTTTGTTTAGAAATTCGACAAAACCTCAAACTTTTTTTTCACGTTGTCATTATGGGGTGTTGTGTGTAGAATTCTGAGGAAAAAAATGAATTTAATCCATTTTAGAATGAGGCCGTAACATAACAAAATGTAGAAAAAGTGATGTACTGTGAATACTTTCCAGATGCACTGCATTTTTAAAATATCTTTTTAGCACTTTCCAATTCAAAAAGTAGGTGAAAAGGTACTATTAAAATTTAGTATTTTCAAGCTTTAAAGGGGAACTGACGTAAGAGGTATACGGAGGCTGCCATATTTATTTCCTTTTAATCAATACCAGTTGTCTGGTAGCCCTGCTAGTCTATTTCTCTGCAGTAGTATCTGAATGACACCACAAACAAGCATGCAGCTAGTCTTGTCAGATCTGAATTTAAAGTCTGAAACACCTGATCTACTGCATGCTTGTTCAGGGGCTGTGGCTAATAGTATTAGAGGCAGAGGATCAGCAGGGCTGCCAGGCAACTGGTATTGCTTAAAAGGAAATAAACATGGCAGCCTCCATATACCTCTTCAGTTCCCCTTTTAGTTTTGCCCTGAATCAGTTTTTTAGGGCTACCCCATTTCATCCTTAAAACGGACCTGAACTCAGAACTTCCTCTGATACAAATCCTACAATAAATCTGCAGTGTTTCTACTTCCTGCTTTATTGGAAGCAGACATATGTTAAAGGGGAACTGAAGAGAGAGTTATACGTCAGTTCCCCTTTAACATTCTGTGCTTTCAGATTAGTTTATCTGTCATGGCAGTCAGCTGACAGGAGAGATCAAATTACAACTTGTGATTAGACATAGATGAGAGAGAATTAGACAGGCTAAACTCTCTAAATACATACACGGTGCATTTCTCTGTTTTCTTTTTGTCCTATGCAAGAGTTCAGGTTTATTTTAAAGTTTATCTAAATGGGCTAAATATTTTCAGGGAACCTGAAATGAGAGGAATACGGAGGCTGCCATCTTCATTTCCTTATAAACTATGCTAGTTGCCTGGATGTCAAATGCTGAGCGTTTGGCTTTGTTTTTGAGTTGCATTCCTGCAACAAATCTGCAGCCGGTGGAGTCAGACCAGAGTCAAAGCATCTGACCTGCATGCTCACTCTGGGCCAGTGACCTAAAGTATTAGAGGCAGAGCTCAGACGCAGAAGTCGGGCAACTGGCATTGTTATGCTGGGCATATACATGCTGCTAATCGGCCGCCGGATCGACCCCCGCTGCGTCCGCGCAGATCGATTACCGCTCGTCCCCGCCAGCGCTCCTTATCAGCCGCTCGATTCCCCGCTATTGTCCGCCGGCGGGGATTGAGCGGGGATTTTATCCGGCAGGTCATCGGACCTGTCGGATATTCTCAATCGAGCCATCAGCGGCTCGATTGATAAGGAGAGTTTCTCCCGTGTATGCCCAACATAAAGATGGAATCATCCGTATTCTTCTGAGAGATGCTAATATTTTTTTTTTTTTTTTTTTTTTTGAGGAACTGCCATCTTGACCTAATTTGAAGTACAGTAATTTGTAAAGCTGCTTTTCTATCTTCTGAATTGGGCCCTGCCATGTGCCCTAGTGATGATTGCCATAGTTACAACAATATATTTGGTGGTGTTTTAATAAATTATGGCATTCCTGACAGTGCCTCATTTTCTAAAAATAAAATTGTTTAGAAAGTTTACTATTGGTAGAATTGCAATTGTCTGTCTACCATAGAGCAGAGAGACAGAGTAACTAAGCAGCTCGGGTGACCCAAACCACTAGGAAAGTATAGGGGGCTAAAAGAGACCGAAAAGCCCTCCTATAAAAAAGCAATGCTTGGTGCGATTTGCCTTCTTAAAACAGAAGGAAACTTGCAATAATTCAGCTTTAAAGCAGTAGGATTAGCAATACTATGCCAGGGAAAAAACACCTACCGGTATATAAGTAGATAAATACTTAGCTGAGTAAACATTTTTCCTATTTCATGTTAAATATCCGAGGCAAAAGCTTTAATTCATTGTGTATAGGATTTAACTCTATTGGGACAAATCATTTGCAAGGGGGTTTCTGCTTCAATGCACAGCCAGTGTTGTTTTTTGCATATCAGACTACAGAGTATTTTTCCCTGAGAGCAAAAAAGGTATGAAAAGCTGTTCAGTCACTGACAATTAATGTTTAAAACAAGTTACATTTCTTCTGCTCTCTGCAGACAGCTCAGAAACACAGGCAGCTTCTGAGAGCTCTCTGACACACAGTTAGGCACAGAGATAACAGTGAGGGAATCCCCCCCCCCCCCCCCCTCCTCATTGTTCACTCTCCTGTCACAAAATGAGCAGACTGCCATCAGTTCAGAGTGAAAGGAGTTTTACAGTAAACAAGAGATAAGCAAATGAAATGTATACATCACTATTCACCAGCACTTCAGGAACTCTCTCAAATTCAGGTTAAAAAAGACGTTAATCGATAGTATCCCTTTAAATATGTGATAACTCCAAACCATAACAGCAGAAAAAGTTTTGAATGCAGGATTAGCATCTTAATCACTTAATACACTTAGACCACTTGCTCTTGAAATTAGATTTTTATGTTGACTATCCCGCTTTAAAGTGAACATCTGTGGTTACCCACAATGTACCACTACTGAATATGCAAATTATCTCTTAATGCCCCTGTAGCCAGGCTAGCATCCAGAACCGTTGGTGTATAGCAAGCATATAGCTTTCAATTTTACACAGCCACATCGACCCCACATGTAGACAGCCTGTTTCAGGCTTTTGGTCCTCCTCCATACATAGAGGGATTGATATGGCTATATGGGATAGGGCTTGGACCAGTACAACCCAGTAACCAAGCAGCTTGGGGTGACCCTAACCACTTGGAAAGTATAGGGGGCTAAAAGAAAACGTAACATAAGTTAATATTTTCACCTCTTACATAGGCTACCCATTTTATCAATGTTACAGAGAGTTTGTATACCTCCTGCTTTGCTTGAGTTAGGAAAAGTGCAATTATTCTGTTAACTGTTTATTTCACTTCAGGGTCAAACTATTCTTCTAGTGAACCTGCCACTTACCCAGAAGCTTCTTCAAGTTATCAGCAGCAGCAGCACCATAACAGATATGGACATGGATCTTGGGGCAACGTTGACTCAAGAGCAAATGGATCTGGTGGGAGACAGGCAAAAACTGCCCCTTATGGGAACAAAGACATGAAATTCAAGGGTCCGCCAAAGCAGCAGCAGTACCAACAGCAACAGCAACCACCACAGCAACAACTACATTACTGTGAAATATGTAAAATTAGCTGTGCAGGATATCAGGTATTATGGAATATGACAGCATACATAATTTGGCATATTATTTGCATTATACTGTAAATGTCTTGATAAACCAGCATATGAAATTAAACATCAGTTGATGTCAAGTTGACAGAATATTCAAATAACCGTTATGATTACACAACCAGAGTGGATACTAGTAGTTCTAGTAGTTCTAGTCTAGTAGTTCTAGTAATACTAGTAGTTCACATTCTATGTAATAATATAATTGTTATGGCACAATTTTTATTTTGCCCTCCTGTATTGATCTAAGAATTTAATGGCTACCTTCCACATTTTACTACACTCAAAGCATGGCTGCTCCTGCCCCCTCCTACTCATTTTATCTTTCCAGTGTATAGTGACAGTGCATTTTAAACTTCATGCACAGATCATAGGTTTGCAAAACAATTTATGTATCTTCTTTTTGATGTGTGATGTGTATACTTTATTTTTTTGGAATATAACACAAATGTTTCCTCCCCAAAAGTGGGGAGAAAAAGTCCTTGCATCTCATAGTCCAAATACAGGGAGTCCCCTACTTAATATCGTCCGCCGATACAACCTGGTGCATTTCAGGGACTCCCTGCACTCCCAGTGTCCTGTGTGTCAGCCTCAGTTTTTCCCTTTGTAGCCGCCTCGTGTTCCCCTTTCTCTCTGCCTCAGTGTCCCCTCTGTAGTCGCCTCAGTTTCCCCTCTGTAGCCACCTCAGTGTCCCCTTGCTCCGCTCCCGTGTGTGCAGTAAATAGCAGCAGTAGCCACTTGTATCACTTACCAGACCAAGCATGCCTGCAGCAAACGGCAGCTCCTCTTCCTCCTACAGCTGCACTTCCTGGTCGCGTCATTACATAAGTGACCGGCACAAGGGGGAAGGAGTGCGCAGAAGAGGAGCAACTGTTCGCCGCAGGCACTCTCTGGTGAGTGATACCAGCGGCTACTGCTGCTATTTATTGCATAGACGGGAGTGTAGCAAGGGGGCACGGGGGTGGCTACTGGGGAAAGGGGAATGCCCAGGACACTGGGGGAAAGAAGGGGGTAGCAGGACACTAGGGGACAGGAGGAGGATGACACAAAGTACAAACAGGACGCTGGGGGACAGGAGGATGGCATAAGGAAGGACACCAGGGGGGCAGGAGGAGGAGGAGAGGAAATAATTGGGGGGAGCACATCTACTAGACATTCCTGGACCGTGTGTGTGTGTGTATTCATTTTTTTTTTCCCCTTGCAATTTGTCCTCTAAACCAGAGCTTCCCAACCCTGTCCTAGTACCACAAACAGCTCATTTTTGGGGGAAAAGCCACACAGGTTAAAGAGACTCCGAGCACCTCTCATGGGAATACCTTTAAGACTCCGACCAGTACTGCAAAGTACTTAAAGCTAATGTTACCCCTGCTAAAAAAAAAAAAAAGTCAGATACTCACATAAGGAGAGGGAAGGCTCTGAGTCCTAATGAGCCTTCCCTCTCCTCTCCCGGTGCCCTCAGGACCCTCCGTTCAAATCCCCCACCGCGGGGGACTCCGGATGTCTTTGTGAGCCGAGCCCTCCCGAAGACAGGCGGCTCCATACTGCGCACGCGTGAGTGCGTCATAGAGGGCGCATGCGCAGCATGGAGCAGCCCATCTTCGGCGGCCCGAGTGCTCCCGAAGGCTTCCAAAACCTCCCTTTGGCAGCGGAAGTGGCAGTATTTGACCGAAGTGGTCGAATACTGCTACGGGGGATCCGGAGCGGGACCGGGCACCGGGAGAGGGAAGTCTCATTAGGACCGAGCCTTCCCTCACCTTAGGTATCTGACTTTTTTTTATTTATTTTTTTTAGGTGCGTTACCTTTCTCTTTAAATATACCTTTCTGTAGTATGTGCTCTTCTTTCATTTGATGCCTGAATCACCATTCTACACCAAATAGCTTTCGTTCGATTTAAAAAAAACACTGCTGCCATCTTGGCTATGTTATAACTTCTGGGTCACCCCTGTCTTCTCTATTAGAGAATTGCATCACTGAATGAAGCAGGAAGAGGAAGTGACACGCATGGCCATTGCAAGAGGCTCCTCCAGAGGGGTCATAGCATGACTTTGTTGGAAGTCGTCTGGCTTAAAGGCATGCCCATGAGAGGTGCTCGGAGTCTCTTTAACCACTTGACGACCAGGAGATTTTCCCCGTATCTGTGCTGCGTGGGCTCTTCATCCCACAGCACAGATCGTGTTTCAACCAGGGCGATCAGACTTTCCCCCACCCCTTTTTTCCCCACTAGGGGGATGTCCTGCTGGGGGGGGTCTGATCGCTGCCAGCTGTTTGGGTTTTGCCGGGGGGGGCTCCTCAAAGCCCCCCTCCGCAGTGCTATTCTGCCCTCTCCGCCCTTCCCTCCCCTCTTTGCTGTGGGCGGCACAGGACGGCGATCTGTCCTGCGCCGCCTCTAATAGGCTTTAGCCTATCAGATGCCGGCGATCCCCGGCCGATCAGAGGCCGGGGATCGCCAATCTCCTTTACGGCGCAGCGCCGTATTGATGTAAACACCGGGGATTTCTTCCCCGCGTGTTTACAAGTAGCCTGCGAGCCGCGATCGGAGGCTCGCAGGCTGTTCACGGAGACACCCTCCGTGAACTGACATGGAACGGCCGCTTGAACGAGTGGGCGTCTCCATGGAAACACCACTTCGACCTGCCGGCGCCTATCGGCGTTAGGCGGTTGTTAAGTGGTTAATCACCTCTGCTGAGACACTAATTGCCTCACCTGTGTAGCTTTCAGCAAAAAATGCACTGTTGGTGGTACTTAAGGACAGGGTTGGGAAGCCCTGCTCTAAACCAAGGTGCATCTTATAGTCAGAAAACACAGCTTACTGTATTTTTATAACATCTTGGTGGCATACATGAACTAAGTCTGAACATGTGGATGGGGTGTGTGAGCACCCTGGAGCAAAAGGTACGAGAGAAAACGGGAGCCCAATGGTGCAGTATGTCAAAGTAAAACAATATGTGGAAAGAAACAAGCAAAAGGTCTACTCACAAAGGTGGGTTGCTAGGGGCAACCGACCACTGGCAGCAGGTGGAGACAATGAACCACACTCCACTCGAAGTGGTCTGGCTGGTCGCTCTCCTTGATTAAAAGAAGCACTAGGCTCGTGTAAAAACACTGTGGCTAATGCTTACACCCCTTCAACGGGGGCCATGAGGGGTAGATTTAGCACATATAGGGGATAAATAGGCGCCCTGGTTGTATAAAATACATTAAAAACAACTAAAAAGTAACAAGTGAGGTGGCTTACCTCAGAGATGAAATTCTTAGACAAAGAATTTTTAATAACAAAGCTGAAAGCTTAATTTTTTATTTAAGTTAGCAAATAAATGGTATAAGCCTGAGATTCAAAATGTCTTGCTTTTAGATCATAGGTATGTGAGTGACTGTTGTACAGAGCAATGGGAAGGTGTTTTTAGCAGCAGTGAGAAGGCATAGAAATACGTCTCCACAGCTAGTCTAAACCATAATCCAAAATAAAACTTCTCTCCAGACCAGTTCAATCACAGTCGCAGCATTAATCTTCAATGCCACCCCAGTGTGCTACTCCACCAAAACTTGTGGGATCTAAGTGTAAGAAACTAGAACAAAATGCAGTGTTCTCCCCAGGCTCTTTCAGCCGGGTGCTCCACCCGGCTAGTTTTGGTGAGCACCCGGCTGTCATCGGCTCACCTCTTCCTCTGCTATAAGCAGAGTTGTGCAGAGAAGCGCCGGCCCTGCATTCTCGCAACTCGTCCCACCCGGCTACTTTTTCATGCCACCCGGCTGGAAAAAAAATCTGGGGAGAACACTGAAAATGAGTGGAGTGCTCTCTGGTGCATTAAACCTTTTAATAAAACTTCCCAACAATAAAAATTCACAATACAAAATCACAGATGTTTAAAAGCATATCGCAGAGTGCCAGATATCCGTTTCCCGAAACGGCGTAATGACGCAACAGCAGATAAGTCTGAACTGGATTCGCCTACCCCCCACGCTGCAGCTCTGTTCCTAGCGGGGAAGCCTACACTACTGGCCATAATGGAGAGGAGGACAGCGTGGAGAGTTCCAACAGGGAGACGGATATCTGTCACTCGTGCGATATGCTGCTCTGTTTGTTCTAGTCTAAACCGTGAACTGTGTTTTTCAGATCATAAGACACACTTTGCCTCCCCCAAAAGTATGATGAAAAAGTCAGTGTCTCTTATGGTCCGAATAATACATATTCAGACCGGCGCCACTGTCCTCCCACAATTCCCGCAGCAACTGAAAAAAGAGTGAAGCACAGTGGAAGCACTCGCCTCAGAATTCTCCTTCCTTTGTCCTGCTTGTGTGCATATGTGCCGCAGCCAAAAGAACATTGCTCTTCTGGGTCACAAGTTGCTGCAGGCAGCGCTTTGGGATTGCAGCCCTCTAGGAAGACAGGAGAGAGACAAGTATCTGGCGCTAACTTTAACTCTTATGCTTTTTACTGGTGCCGCTGGTGTCATGGACAGGACCACATTTAGTTTTTGGGACCAATTACTGCACTCGCTGAGTAGCCGTGACCTATCGGGTATCAGTTGGCTTTGTTCCTTTGTCTGTTAAGAACGACTGATGGGTCACTGCTACTATGCGAGTGCAATGATTGGCCCCAATGGCTGAGCTGTGGTTACCATAGTTCTTCCCCCATAGTTATTTAGTTACATAGTTAGTTTGGTTGAAAAAAGGCATTCGTCCATAAAGTCCAACCAGAAACAAACAAATAAAATAAAACTTAAACACCATCCTGAACCTGCACAGCTCAGTTGATCCAGGGGAAGGCAAAAAACCTTACAAGGCCTGGGCCAATTGGCCTTAAAGGGAAAAATTCCTTCCCGACTCCAGATGGCAGTCAGATAAATCCCAGGATCAACTCTTCCTGGAATTACCTAAAAAAATTATAGCCGTGGATGCCCTTCAATGCAAGAAAAGCATCCAAGCCTCTTTAAATGCAGAGAGTTTGTCATAATTACTTCCTGAGGTAAGATGTTCCAGAGAAAAAAGCTAATCTGCCAAGCTTTTGTATTGCCCTCTGATGTACTTATACATGTTAATCAGGTCACCTCTCGGTCGCCAAACTAAATAAGCCCAGTTTGTCCAACCTTTCTTGGTAAGTGAGATCTTCCATCCCTCTTGTTAATTTAGTTGTCTGTCTTTGTACCTGTTCCAGAAGGTCAATGTCCTTTCTTATAGTGTGGTGCCCAAAACTGTATTTCATACTCCAGATGTGGCCCATAGCATACTGAAGCTGCGTTTGGGGACACAGCACAGCTCCATGGCAAGGTGCCAAGGGTGGACAAGAGGACATGGAGGGGGGCTCATTAGTCAAAAGTGGATTTGCTCCAACCCTTTCATGCACCACTGGACATCCACATGCGACTTATTAGCCACTGTTACAGACTAGCTGTGATTGGGCCCATATCTCTGCTGCTAGCAGCTAGCCATGGGGGGTTGGGGGTTACTGTTAGCTTTGGAGGGGGGGGGGGGAGGGGGTTGGTTAAGGTTGCGTTCAGTGTGAAGTAATTATACTGGTTTACAGATATTTTACTATTGGTTTTTCCATTGTACCAGTAGAATATCAGTAAATATTCTGACAGGGGCATAACTAGAAGGGAGCAGTCCCTGCGCGGGATTTGGGGAGGGGGTGTCGGAGCTGTAAGGGGGTGGAGACTACTACTTATCTTCCTCTGCTAAATGGGTCCATCCATTAGATCAGGTGTTTTGGTGGCTACACTTGTTATGGGTGTGAAAATCATGATGGCCACACTTGTTTTATATTCCATGCAAGATGGGCTCCAGACTGTGAGTCACAAGTGGTGAAAGGAGGTAAACTTTGGGAGGCTGTTTTCCTGTTGTGTCCCATGATTTATAGTTATGCCCCTGTTTACCGATACTCTATTTGCTTTTCTCTGTGCTTTTTTTTTTTTATTTATTTATTTTATTTTTTTCATGCATGTGGATCTGTATCCATGGTCACAAAATTGATATGCTAGTAAATTAAGAAATATTTTCTGCGGTATTCTTTGTACACTGTTTATATTCTGTTATTGATTTGTATGTAGACCTACAAAGAGCATTTAGAAGGGCAGAAGCACAAGAAGAAAGAGCTGACAGCCACTGCCCAGATGCCAGTGAGAGGGTCGAACACACAGCTGCATTGCCAGCTTTGTGATATTTCTTGTACTGGACCAGATGCTTATGCAGCACACATAAAAGGAGCCAAACATCAAAAGGTAATCCCGTCAAGTTTAATTTTGTTGAATGGCAGTGTGTATGTGGTTTGAAGTGATAAAACATTGCAGAAAAGTTTATATTTATTACATTTTTGTCATATGGAGGACGTCTCTGGGGTATATCAGTGTACACCCCAGAGACATGTCTGATTTAATTGATCTAATTGAATTCGATCCAATCGAATTTGATTGATCGCACCTGGAATTGAATGGTGTAGAGGGGGCTGTAGTTCCAAAGAACAGGTTACCTTTCGTGTCAGACTATCCTGGAAGCCTCCTAGAAGTACTGTTAAGGTGGCCATACATCTAGCAATTTTGCTGTACAATCGACCATTTGATTCAATCATTTTATAGAATCAAGAGAAAATTGAGTGTGTTCCAATATGCCCAATAGATGTATGACTGGTAGTTGGTAAATCTAACACTGTATTTTCTTCTATCCATGTTTCTGTCACTGCAGGTTGTGAAATTGCACACCAGACTGGGAAAGCCAATTCCTGATTCAGATGCTATGACACACACTGCTACATCTGGAGCATCTGGAAAGACACCTTCATTTAATTCTTCTGGAGTACAAAATATGGAAAATTCATACTCCCTTGAACATTCAGCTAATACGACTTCATCTATAGGTGAGTTTGTGGAATTGTACTTTCACATATCTACATTGAGAAATCTGTGTTTTCTCTTAAATTTTCAGATGGCTGGTGTGAAGAAGCAGCTAAGTGGTTTAAACACACTACACCACACCACACCTAATCCAATCAGACTGCAGTCAGAGCATATTGATCTGCATGCTTGGTCAAGGTCTATGGCTAAAGGTATTAGAGGAAGAGGATCAGCAGGCAGTGTAGCCAGGCAATGTGCATTGTTTAGAAGGAAACAAAGATGCCAGCCATCTTATCCCTCTCACTTCTGGTGTGCTTTAAAAAATTAAAAAACCTTGGCTGTCTTTGTACTCCAGCATTAGTCTTCAGTGTCTGTTGGCATTTGTTTTTTATCTCTCACCTACCCTTTAAGACCCCACCTCTGGTCTCATGAGAATGGGGTGGAGGGTGTTGTCCATGTGTCGAGGTCCGTTACCCATACGGGTTTAGAAAAAAAATTACACTGCCAATCACTTATTTTTTGGTTTGCCCTACTAAAGTGTTTTGAGTACACACCTAAGTAAACCATGTCAAAATTGAACCAAAGTGTCAATATTTTTTGTGCCCACAATTATTTCCAGCACTGCCTTAACTCTTTGGACATTGTGTTCACTAGAGCTTCACAGGTTGCCACTGGAATCCTTTTCTACTCCTATATCCTGGTGGATATTAGACTAAGCGCTTCTCCACCCTCCATTTCAAGATGTTCTACAGATGCTCAATGGTGTTGAAGTCTGGAGACAGGCTTGGCCAGTTCACAACCTTTACCCTTAGTTTCTTTAGAAAGGCAGTGGTCGTCTTAGAGATGTGCTTGGGGTCATTATTATGATAGAATACTGCCTTGCAGCCCAGTTTCTGAAGGGAGGCGAGCATACTCTGCTTCAGTATGTGACAGAACATATTGGCATTTATGGTTACCTCGAACTGTAGCTTCCCAGTGGAAACAGCACTCGTGTAGCCCCAAGCCATGATACTGCCACCACCATGCTTGACTCTAGGCAAGATACGCTTGTCTTTGGACACTTCACCTGGTAGTCTCCACACGCTGCGGCCACACATGCTTGACACCATCTGAATTAATTAATTTTCTTGGTTTCCTAAAACCGCAATGCATGTTTCCAGACTGTATGGAATCATCTGTTGTGCTTGATTAATGCAGCGAATGTTAGAGCGGAGGTGGGTGCAGGGGCATTAATTGAACCAAATGTACTGTTCGGTCCGATTAGTGCACCCACACCTACCCTCACATTCACTGCATGAAAGAGGAACAACATATAGTAGAAAGGAGTAAGTTATTCATGATACACACTTTTTATGGTAAATATCCTGCTTTTGGCATCTGAAATCTGGCTTCTTATCTGTATATTGCTATGTAGCACCACCCTCCCACAGAGGCTTGGCCTATACTGTTTAGCGGAATTCTTAGATTTAAGACATAATTTTCAGGTGATGAACAAGAAATATTTCCTGACCGTTAACATTTTATGGATATCCTTAAAATGATTCATTTTTGTAAGCTTTTCAGCTTGCACTTCATCTCATGTGTTGGCTTGTTTAAAATATATTGCCCTGTTCTACATCAGTCTTTTCTGTTTTATTTGCAACGGTATTGTGTATATACGTTTTTATTTTATTTTTTTAAATTTGTTTTTCCCTCTGTCCCTCTCTGCTATACTATTGTATAAGAAATGAAAGTTTTTAAATGTCCTTTAGCCCATCAAGTGCTCTATAGCAGGGGTCCCCAACCTTTTCCAGCCCGGGGACCACTTACTGACCAAATTTTTCTCCGAGGCCCGGGGGGGGGGGGGGGGGGGGCATGGTATTGGGCGCGCGACCTAGTGGACAGTGTCGTGCGCAGCGGGTTATGGGGGGAGGGGCTGGGGTGCGGCGGCATAGCTAGCATAGTTGCCTCAGTATAGGGAGTTTAGTTGCCCCAGCATGGCTAGTATAGTGCCCCAGCATGGTTAGTACAGTGTCCCAGCATGGTTAGTACAGTGTCCCAGCATGGTTAGTACAGTGTCCCAGCATGGTTAGTACAGTGTCCCAGCATGGCTAGTACAGTGTCCCAGCATGGCTAGTACAGTGTCCCAGCATGGCTAGTACAGTGTCCCAGCATGGCTAGTACAGTGTCCCAGCATGGCTAGTACAGTGTCCCAGCATGGCTAGTACAGTGTCCCAGCATGGCTAGTACAGTGTCCCAGCATGGCTAGTACAGTGTCCCAGCATGGCTAGTACAGTGTCCCAGCATGGCTAGTACAGTGTCCCAGCATGGCTAGTACAGTGTCCCAGCATGGCTAGTACAGTGTCCCAGCATGGCTAGTACAGTGTCCCAGCATGGCTAGTACAGTGTCCCAGCATGGCTAGTACAGTGTCCCAGCATGGCTAGTACAGTGTCCCAGCATGGCTAGTACAGTGTCCCAGCATGGCTAGTACAGTGTCCCAGCATGGCTAGTACAGTGTCCCAGCATGGCTAGTACAGTGTCCCAGCATGGCTAGTACAGTGTCCCAGCATGGCTAGTACAGTGTCCCAGCATGGCTAGTACAGTGTCCCAGCATGGCTAGTACAGTGTCCCAGCATGGCTAGTACAGTGTCCCAGCATGGCTAGTACAGTGTCCCAGCATGGCTAGTACAGTGTCCCAGCATGGCTAGTACAGTGTCCCAGCATGGCTAGTACAGTGTCCCAGCATGGCTAGTACAGTGTCCCAGCATGGCTAGTACAGTGTCCCAGCATGGCTAGTACAGTGTCCCAGCATGGCTAGTACAGTGTCCCAGCATGGCTAGTACAGTGTCCCAGCATGGCTAGTACAGTGTCCCAGCATGGCTAGTACAGTGTCCCAGCATGGCTAGTACAGTGTCCCAGCATGGCTAGTACAGTGTCCCAGCATGGCTAGTACAGTGTCCCAGCATGGCTAGTACAGTGTCCCAGCATGGCTAGTACAGTGTCCCAGCATGGCTAGTACAGTGTCCCAGCATGGCTAGTACAGTGTCCCAGCATGGCTAGTACAGTGTCCCAGCATGGCTAGTACAGTGTCCCAGCATGGCTAGTACAGTGTCCCAGCATGGCTAGTACAATGCCCCAGCATGACTAGTATAGTGGCCCAGCGTGGCTAGTATAGTGCCCAGCGTGGCTAGTATAGTGCCCAGCATGGCTAGTATAGTGCCCAGCATGGCTAGTATAGTGCCCAGCATGGCTAGTATAGTGCCCAGCATGGCTAGTATAGTGCCCCGCATGGCTAGTATAATGCCCCAGCATGGCTAGTATAGTGCCCAGCATGGCTAGTATAGTGCCCCAGCGTGGCTAGTATAGTGCCCCAGCGTGGCTAGTATAGTGCCCAGCGTGGCTAGTATAGTGCCCAGCATGGCTAGTATAGTGCCCAGCATGGCTAGTATAGTGCCCAGCATGGCTAGTATAGTGCCCAGCATGGCTAGTATAGTGCCCAGCATGGCTAGTATAGTGCCCAGCATGGCTAGTATAGTGCCCAGCTATAGCTAGTATAGTGTCCCAGCTATAGCTAGTATAGTGTCCCAGCATGGTTAGTACAGTGTCCCAGCGTGGTTAGTACAGTGTCCCAGCATGGCTAGTACAGTGTCCCAGCGTGGCTAGTACAGTGTCCCAGCGTGGCTAGTACAGTGTCCCAGCGTGGCTAGTACAGTGCCCCAGCGTGGCTAGTACAGTGCCCCAGCGTGGCTAGTACAGTGCCCCAGCGTGGCTAGTACAGTGCCCCAGCGTGGCTAGTACAGTGCCCCAGCGTGGCTAGTACAGTGCCCCAGCGTGGCTAGTACAGTGCCCCAGCGTGGCTAGTACAGTGCCCCAGCGTGGCTAGTACAGTGCCCCAGCGTGGCTAGTACAGTGCCCCAGCGTGGCTAGTACAGTGCCCCAGCGTGGCTAGTACAGTGCCCCAGCGTGGCTAGTACAGTGCCCCAGCGTGGCTAGTACAGTGCCCCAGCGTGGCTAGTACAGTGCCCCAGCGTGGCTAGTACAGTGCCCCAGCGTGGCTAGTATAGTGGCCCAGCTATAGCTAGTATAGTGCCCAGTATGCGTAAATGGTGCGGCCGCCGCTTCTGTTACCTTATGGGCGGGCGGCCGGTTCCGGATTCCCTCATGCGCGCTCTCCTCCATGAAGTACTATCTCCTCCTATAATAGCAGCGCGTCTTGCGTCTGCTGTAAGGAGGGAAGGAGGCGGGGCAGCGGTTCCCATGGTAGCGGCGATGCACATCGCCGCTACAGGAAGCCGCTGCCCCGCCTCCTTCCCTCCTTACAGCAGACGCAAGACGCGCTGCTGTTATAGGAGGAGATAGTACTTCATGGAGGAGAGTGCGCATGGGGGAATCCGGAAGCGGCCGCCCGCTCATAAAGTAACAGAAGCGGGGGGGAGGGGCAAGATGACAGACCCGCCGCGGCCCGGCTGGACACTGCCAACGGACCGGCAGTGGGCCGCGGCCCGGTGGTTGGGGACCCCTGCTCTATAGCAATGGGTCTACAGTGTTCTTCCCAGAATTTTTTCCCAGCCAGGTGGTAAGAAAAAGTAGCTAGGTGGGGAAGGTTATGCTGGGTGCTACTGGGTGGGGGATTACATTGTGTGCTGGTTGGGGGGGTTATATCACGCTGGGCGCTAAAGGGTAGGGAGTGAGATCTCACCCTGTGTGCTGCTGATCAAAGTTGGGGCTCGTAATGGATGCTGCACGTGAAATGGGAAGGGGTATCACACTAAATGATGCTGGGGGAAAAGGTTAACACTAGCTGTTACTAATGGAGGAGGGGTATCCTCCCTTTGGATGATGGTGAGAGGGGTCCCACACTGAGTGATGCCGTTAGGGAGGGGTGTTCCCAGTCTAGGTGCTGGTCGTGGATAGTAAGATCTATCCCTATCCACCAGCAACACCATTGTATCACTCAGTGTGAGACACACACACTCTCACACTCACTCTCTCTTCCATTAGCAGCAAGTGTGAACCCCCTTCCACAGCCCATGTAACATGATGAGCAGGGGGTTAGTTTCAGGTGGGGTGCAGCTGCTAATTTGTCACTTGGCCAACTTCATACCTGACCCAGTTTCTATTTTTAATGTTAACCATCTTTCCTCACAGACGTTTGTTGAGCTACTCTTTTGTGAGTTACTGATATGCTCACATTTGGGGAAGTCGCATGTAAAATATAGATTACCTAAAATATTTTTTTTTTACTGTCACTATGGGAGATAGTAAGATGTGGGAGAGAGCAGATAGAAGAATGAAAAAAGGGAAACAATAATACAATCAGTAGGATAGAGTTAAAAACCGAGAGGACAGCTGAGAAGGTACCTGGGCAAATGAAGGAGAGGCATATGGCATCAGGATAGAGGGTTAAGCTTGCAGGGCAGAGTGCCAGAGAAAGCCGGTTCAAGGCCAAGACCGCCTATATAGAGGATGACAATCTGCGGTACGAGTCTGGCTCCAGGAAGAGGTGCCAGTGTACTAGGGTTTTGTTGTTGTGATTCTCTTTAATGGATCGCTTAAGTAAAGGCTTTGGATGTTTTTTTTTCGAAGCGGGCTGAAAAAAAAAAGCCCCAGGATACGTATAAATGCTTTCATGTGTTTAGTCTTGGGTACATTTTCAGTATGAGTTTCTGAACCGGAGTTTCAGCTTTGGTTCTCTCTTAATCCGGGTACCCATTCTATCATGGATAAATTTAGTACCCTTCAGCCAAGAAGTCTGAACAGGGGGGTACATTCCCATATCATGTGGTAGAAAGAGCCAGGTGCCGCAGAGCATTTTGGACAGGTAAAAGACTTCCATCCTATATTTTGATAGGATAATGGGAGTTTACCTGTGTGCCATTTACAAATGTAATTCAATCAGGCATATGCTGTGAGATCACTGAACACTAAAGAGCACCTCATCTTCTCTTCATCCTCTGTGGACCACCATCTCTCTACCATGTGGTCATTTTATAAGTATAATAAGTACCAGAAAGGAAAATAAAATTTTACCCAGTCTTCCCAGTCCGATAAACTATTGCGCCGGGCTCCCAGTGGGAGGTAGGCTTTCCCACCGTTAGGAAAATTGCTTTGAGGTTTTTCCAAGTCAGTGGGTACTAAAGATAGTTCTGGAAAGGTTATGCCATAGAGTTCGATTGTGTCATTGACCCCCCCCCCCAAAAAAAAATTGTAACACCAGATCCAAAATCTTCAATTCAAAAATCTGCTCTTCACAGTGAAGTCTCATTGTTACTGCAAAAAAGGGGTGATTTGAGAAGTTCCAGCCTGTCAGAAAGGTCATGGGTACTATTCTCCAGTGTTTCTGATAAAGAAACCGGAGGGCGACTTTCGATTCATCTTAAAGGACTTCCGAGGCCAAAAACAAGAAAATGACACTATACCTTTTTTTGTGTTAATGATTTTTATTGAATTTTAAACAGTTGACAAACCATATGAAGCATAAACATACATCCTAATAGTTGAATATAACAATTCAAAAAGCTGACATCTAAGGTTCCAGCTTTCTCATATCTTTATACAGAGCATATATATGTATGGCCCGAGGACCTACTAAACCTTAAATGAGCTTGGAGAGTACACATCTCGAGTATGAAACGATGAACTTAGCTAAGAGTAGGCTTTGATAGAGTATATGAACTGACAATGAACTAAAACTAAAGATTAAAACTCTATTGAACTTATTTAAATGTAGGTCTGTTGTTGACCTTATGATTGAGGCCTAGGATCTGTAAGGTATCACCTGGGAGCAGTTGCATGGGCCCTGATCTGCTACATTCAAATGGTCAGGGTATACAACTAAGTAGAGGTGGTCCGCCAGAAGGGGGAGATGGGTTAAGGGGAGGGTGGGATATGTGTATCTGGAGTCGTACCGGGTAGGTCCGGGGTTAGTTTGGTTAACTTTGTGCTATATATTTATTCAACGGGCCGTCTGTGTCATAGCAGAGTTAATGTAAAAAGGAGACCCAATCGAACTCCCATCTATATATTAAGTTTTGGTTGTTTTTGCCTCTAAGGAGGTGTTCCATCTTGAGGTTTTGGTCAACTAAGTTTAATATCAGGGAGATTGAGGGAATTGAGGTTTGGTTCCAGTTAGAGAGGAGCATCTGTCTAGTTGCGCAGATGATGTGTGAAACTACCAATTGGTATTCTACCGGGAAGTTCGTTATTCCCAAGTGGAATAATGCCAATTCTGGAGGTAGCTGGAATTTTGTATTAGTCACCTTTGAGATCAGTCTCCCAATTGTGTTCCATAGGGGTTTCACTGTAGGGCATATCCATAAAATATGGTGAAGGGTGCCTACTTGTGCGCAGTTTCTCCAACAGTTAGCTGAGTGATTTGACGCCATTTTAGATCGAATATTTGGGGTAATATACCATTTGCATATAATTTTCCTAATTGTTTCTGAGTGAGATATACATTTGGAATATTTCTTAACTGAATTGATAGCTGCGAGTATTTGTGGTAATGTAGTTTGTAGATCATATTCCCAGATTCTGAGGTATTTAATTAGTGAGGGCTGGGAGGCTTCTATGAGTGAATTGTATCCTACAGATATTCCTTTCTTCCTATACTTAGCTGTATATATCAGCTCCCATAGGGTATCATGCATCTGCGATAGGGTAAAGGGATGTTTTGAGAGTAGGTGGGAGATCTGCATATAGGTAAATCTTTCATTATCGGGAAGATTGAATTCCTGCTTTAGGGAAGCGAATGATCTGATAAGAGGGTTGGCTATTTGCTCAACCGCTGTTATTCCTGCTGCACTCCAACTGGATAATCTAACATCTGGAATAGCTGCTTTAAAAACTGTGATAGGGGTATTGGTGTGGTTGTTCTTCCGTGTGTCTGGGGAGGAGCCTAGAGCAAATTTCCATGCTGTAAGAGTGGCTGTAATTATAGGATTTTTTATAGTTAGTATTGGGATATTGAATCTCTGGAGGGTTATTAAGTCCAATAAGGAGGATTTGGTATATAGTTGCTCCTGAGACACCCAATATTTTGGGGGTGCTTTGGGATTCCAATACTGGGACATTTCTATTAGTGATGCATAGTATACCAAAGCCACCCATTTTGGCTGATATGGTTAGGGTGGAGAAGGAGAGTCTGCGTTTTTTAGTTTTCCAAATAAAGTCAGAGACCAGTTTGTTTAGGTCTTTAAAGAAGCTAGAGGGTAAGTTTATAGGAAGGGTTCTAAAGTAGAGGATTTTAGGGAGTACGGTCATTTTATATGCCGCGATTTTCCCTGAGATTGAGAATTCAAAATTAGCTAGGTGGGTAAGATCTGATTTAACTTTAGATAGTAGACCTGGGAAATTAGTTGAGTATACTTCTTTTATTGAGGTTGGGATGTCTACCCCAAGGTAAGTTATACTTTTGTTGGCCCAAGGGACAGGGAAAGCGGTAGTAATTTGTTTTTTTATGGCTTCTGGGATGGCTATTCCTAGAAGTGAGGACTTAGACTCATTAATTTTGTAGGAGGCCTGGGAGAATTCTTTCAGGGTGAGTGAAACTTGGTGTAAAGAGGAAAAGGGATTCGTTATGGATATAAGGACATCGTCCGCAAATAAGCTTATTTTAGGATTCAGGTGACCCATCTGAATTCCTTGTATTCCAGTGTTACTTCAGATTCTTTCTGCTAAGGTCTCCATGACTAGTACGAAGATTAGGGGGGATAGCGGGCAACCCTGCCTCGTCCCATTAGTTATTGCAAAGGGTTTAGACAGAAATCCACATACCTTCAAGTTGGCTTCGGGGGAATCATAAAGGGCCATAGCAGCTCGGGGGAACCTCCCAGAGAAACCAAATTTGGTTAGTACTTCCCTCAGGAAACCCCAATGGACCCTGTCAAAGGCCTTCTCTGCATCCAAAGTTAGAAGCAGAGAAGGCCTTCGGTCAGAGTCCAACGAGTGAAGTATGTTCAAAATTCTTCTTGTTCCATCAGCTGCTTGTCTGCCCTTGGTGAAACCCACCTGATCTAAAGATAGTAAATTAGGTAGTATATCCAGTAATCTGTTAGCTAATAATTTAGAGTAGAGTTTAATATCACAGTTTAATAATGAGATAGGACGGAAATTGGAGGGGCTTGTAGTATCCTTCCCCGATTTAGGGATGACTGTAATTGTGGCTCTTGTGAACTCCTGGGGAATATATCCCGAGGTGGAAAATGTGTTGAATAGGGAGGTTAGTTTTGGGGCTAATTGAGTGGCATATGTCTGGTAGAATTCATTAGCAAAGCCATCCGGGCCAGGGGCTTTGTTAGATTTAGATTTAAGGATGACATTTAGGACTTCCGGGACCTTAAGTTAATGTCTGCTTGCTGTTCTGGTGTGATGGATGGCACCTTAATTTCTTTTAAGAAGTTTGATATAGCTTCAGTGGAAGGTTGGAACGTATTTTTATCATCTTTTAAGTTGTATAGAGACTGGTAGTAGTCGCTAAATGCATCCGCAATTTTTTGCGGATCGTATAGTTGTTTCTTGGTGAACGGGTGAACTAGCTTAGCTATTCTGCTTTTTGCTTGTTTCTGTTGAACAAGTTTAGCCAGAAGAGGACTGGCTTTGTTGCTCTGATGATAAGACATTTTTAATCTTGTTAGTCTGAAGTCATATTCCTTTGCTAATGTAGTTCTGAGGTCTTGTCTTAGCTTAAATAGTATTCGTTCTTTAGCTAGAGTAGGAGAAATTTTGTGTGATGCTTCTAATTCCTTAATTTTGGATAGTAGAGAGTTTAGATTAATTTCTTTTAGTTTTTTTGCCTGGGCGCCTAGTTTAATCAGTAGGCCTCTGATGACGGCTTTAAAGGCCAGCCAAGTAGTTGCCTCTCCAATTTCCGTCCCACTATTAAATGCATAGTAATCTTGTATACCTTCTAATATTAGTTTTTTGTTCTTTTCAGACTGAAGTAGTGAGGTATTAAGTCTCCAGGGTGGTCTAGAGGATTTGGGAGATGTGAGGTCTATGTGTAAAGTTATAGGAGCGTGGTCTGACCACGTAATAGATTGGATAGATGTTTTAGACACTTTTTTGGTAATGACCACCTGTTGACTAAGAATAGATCGATTCTAGCGTATACATGGTGGACCTGAGAGAAAAAGGTATAATCTTTTTCTGATCCGTGGGTGGTTCTCCAGGTGTCGAAGAGGTCCCATTGAGCTAAGAGGGATGAAAGGTTCAGGGTTGACTTATTGGAGGCAAGTGAGGTAGTGTCTATAGAGGGGTCTATTAGCATATTAAAATCTCCACCGATTATAAGACCAGGGTGGTTGTCCTTCATAACTTTAGAGAGCAGTTTTTTAATACATTTGTATTGGCCTGAATTTGGGGCATAGGGATTCAACAGTGTACATGGGGTTTGGTTAATGCTGCAGGAAATTAACAAATATCGTCCTTGATTGTCTTTCTCTGATGAGTGGATTGTAATTGGTAAGTCTTTATGAAAGGCAACCAGGACTCCTCTTTTTTTTCTTTGAGAAGTTGTTAGAAATTATTAGTGGGAAGTTTGAATTAGAACATGGGGGGGAGTTTCCATCCATGAAGTGAGTCTCTTGTATGAAGAGAATGTCTGTTTTGAGTCTGGTTGCTTCTCTCCACATGGTGTGGCGCTTCAAAGGGGTGTTGAGCCCCTTAACATTGATGGAGGTTAAGTTAACCATTATCACTGTAGTTGAGGTGAGTGTCGAGGTCGGTCTTTTGTCTGATGTTGTGTTGTTGCTTTCCCCGGATGTTCCGGGGTGACTCCAGGGGAGGGGGAGATGGGGAAGGGAAGGACCATCTTTGCCACATTATCATGCTGAAAGTCAGGCGAGAAAGTGTGGTGAGAACTAGTAGTATAAACAGCTTAAAGTTTATGACTGGAGAGATCCATAGTAGTGTTAGGATGAGAAAAGTCTCTCCACGGTGGCGGGAGGGGCAACAGGTGGTGATCCCAACTAGTAATGTTGCCCTTCTCATAGATGGTAGCAGGTAGAGTTCGAGCCTGAGGTGCCCTTTAAGGAACTTTGTGCCAGTCCTGTCTTACTTTAGCTGCATAGGTGGAGCGTTGGGGTTTTGAATGGTCTTCTTTAGGTTTTATGCCCCAGGAAGTCAGGAGTTTGAGACCATCTTCTGTGGCGTGGATAGCAAAAACCTTACCGCCCTTTTGGATAAGTAATTTCGTGGGGAAGCCCCAGTGGTAGGGGATGTTGTGCTCTCTCAGAGCTTTGGTGATCTGTGTCATGGATCTTCTTTTAGTTAGAGTGGCTTGGGAAAGATCAGAAAATAAAGTAATGCTGGTATAGGGATCTGGTAATGCCCCTTTTTGTTTCACAAAATGAAGCAGATTCTCTTTTGTGTGGAAAAACTGAAAATTGCAGATGACATCTCTTGGTATGTTATCTGGGAGGTGCTGGGGTTTAGGGAGCCTGTGGGCTCTTTCTATGCATCTTTCTATTGCTGCTGATTGAGGTAAAGTGATGTGGATCAGTTTCTCGATATAATCTTTCAGCTGCTGCTGTTGGATAGATTCATCTATTCCTCTAAATTTGAGGTTGCACCTTCTGTTCCTATCTTCTTGGTCTGCTAACTTCATTTTTAGCCAGCTTATATCCAGGGCTGTGGAGTCGGAGTCGTGGAGTCGGGCAATTTTGGGTGCCTGGAGTCGGGAAAAAAATGCACCGACTCCTAATGAATTTGTAACTGTAATTAAAATAGAAAATATGATAAAGTTCTATTTCTCAGATAATAGTCATTAAAAATAATGTATATATACAGTATATATACAGTAATAGCTGCACTTAGTCCACAAAAATGAAATAAACCAATCAAAATTAGTTACTTGTGCTGCTTCAATAAAGCAGTCCCCGTATTTTTAAGGTCAGATATACATATCTGATTGTGACTGTATATATGATGTGTACACAGGAATCTCTTATATATACTAAATAACATCTATGCTGTAAGAATAAAGCCTGATGTGTAGCTGTGTCACTAATAGAGATGGTCAACGAGATGGAAATAATTCTGCATTGATGCTGATTTATGCAAATGTACGCACTCTCTTTGCTGATGAAATCAAATCATTTGATATGTTATTAAAATTTGGTTTGGTGACTACAAATTAAAGGGTAACTGAGACGGATGAAAAGTAAAGTTTTATACATACCTGGGGCTTCCTCCAGCCCCCTTCAGGCTAATCAGTCCCTCACTGTCCTCCTCCACCACCCGGATCTTCTGCTATGAGTCCTGGTAATTCAGCTAGTCAGCGCTGTCCGGCTGCATGCCGCTCCCACAGCCAGGAACATTCTGCACCTGCGCAATAGTGCTGCACAGGTGTAGTATGCTCCTGGTGGCGGAGTGTGTGCATGCGCACTACGCCTGACTGGCTCAAGTACCTGGACTCATAGCAGAAGATCCAGGTGGTGGAGGAGGACAACGAGGGACTGATTATCCTGAAGGTGGCTGGAGGAAGCCCCAGGTATGTATAAAACTTTAATTTCATCTGTCTCAGGTTTACTTTGTTACACAGTAGTACTATACTCTACATATGCACTCCCCACAGAGCTGCAGGGAATCCACTGAGAATGCTGTGCACATTGAACACAGAGGTGTTGTCTTTTACAATCTCCTCATTCCCCTGCAGAGTACCTGCACATCACTCTTACATGTACCCACACTTACATTGCCTAGGGCCTGATAGATGTTCTTTGTTCCGGTTTGTACCTTTTACAAGTACTCTTACCAAGGACTAGTTTTAGTCTAAAGGGAATAAATATAGTAGTCTACATATCCTTCTCACTTCAGTTGTCTTGTAAAATTCCTAAGCATTGGCAGTTAAGAGACGAATTTCATGCTACATACTTTTAATCAACAAAATTGTAATATGCAAATTAGAGGAGTCGGAGTCGGTGGAATCCTAAACTGAGGAGTCGGAGTCGGTGGATTTTTGGACCGACTCCACAGCCCTGCTTATATCTTGTTGTTGCTGCTCCCAGCAGTCAACTGCAGTGTTATGTTCTTTAGTGAGCAGAGCAACGCTATTTTCCACTGTTGTTACTCTGTCTCCTAGCAGGCTGACTGATTGCTGGAGGCTGTTGGAGATCAGTAGCATGTCAGCTGAGAGGGACGTTTTGAGGGATACCAGCATCTCTTTTAGATAAGCTTGTGTAATGCCTTGATCTTAAGCTGGAATGTGTTCCAGCGTTATGAGCTGTTCGTGGGGAGGAGAGGCTAAGATGGCCGCTGGGACAGCCTGTTCGTTTGAGGGAGACAGCTTCATCTTGGTTTTGACAGGGCTTCTAGATGAGGGGGAGCCGGATTCGGAAGATGAATCACCCGCTGGGTCAGAGGTGAGCTGGGCTATGTCTGCTGATGAAAGGGTTTCCGTACCTTTTGTCGAAGCTCCTGTCAGTGAGGTCGTGCCGGCGCCATTTTTGCTGGAGGCCCACGCTTGTATTCCGGCAAAGATCTCTGGTAGCTTATTCAGCTGCAAGTTTTTTTTTTTTCTTTTTAAAGACAGCTCCATCTCCATCGGGGATTCCGACATCCTTCTTCACTGTTCTGGGGAGGAAACGGTGGATTGGCTCGCTTTTATGCCGCTTAATGCAGGGACACTTCACAGAGCTCCTGTCTCACACGTCCAGCATGATAGCTAGGCGGACACGCCCCCCAACACTATACCTTTTTAATATCAGAATCCACAGAGGACGTCCAGCGCGTCCCCCGCACCGTTCCGCCGTCATTGCAGCCCCTTTCGTTCCCCCATGGCTCGGCCCGACCCCACTGAACGGGTCGCATGTATGCCACAAGTAAGATGGCCGCCGCCTTGAGCCGCGGCTGCGCAGTACGCTTTGCCGCGAGTGCGACTGCGCAGCCTTGGGCAGCATTACGGGACTCTGTACGCGGCGGGAGGCGGGCTAAAGGCTGCGCAGTCGCACTCGCGGCAAAGCGTACTGCGCAGCCGCGGCTCAAGGCAGCGGCCATCTTACTTGTGGCATACATGCGACCCGTTCAGTGGGGTCGGGCCGAGCCATGGGGGAACGAAAAGGGCTGCAATGACGGCGGAACGATGCGGGGGACGCGCTGGACGTCCTCCGTGGATTCTGATATTAAAAAGGTATAGTGTCATTTTCTTGTTTTTGGCCTCGGAAGTCCTTTAGAGAGAAACTCCAGTGAAAATAATGTAATAAAAAAAGTGCTTCATTTTTACAATAATTATGTATAAATGATTTAGTCAGTGTTTGCCCATTGTGAAATCTTCCCGCTCCCCGATTTACATTCTGACATTTATTACATGGTGACATTTTTGCTGTGGGCAGGTTATGTTTGGCTGTTAGAGACAGCTGTAAACAGCTAATTCCTGTTTGAGCCTTGTTACATTGTAACAAACTGCCAAAAGTACCGTGGTACTCAGAGCTTCTTGTGGGAGGGGTTTCAGCACAAAATCAGTCACACAGCGCCCCCTGATGGTCTATTTGTGAAAAGCATTATATTTCTCATGTAAAAGGGGGTATCAGCTACTGATTGGGATAAAGTTAAATTCTTGGTTGGAGTTTCTCTTTAAATCTAAAAAGTCTAAACAAAGCTGTGAAATACAGGAAATTCCATATGAACAATATCGGTTTGTGATAAATCTTCTCTGAAGAAATTGATTCCGGTCTTCTCTAAGGATCTAAAAGATGCCTATCTACACGTCCAGATATAGCTTTCCTTCCAAAAGAGGTTTCAAAATGTTATAGGACCCAGGAGATCTTCCTTCTGTAATAATCCATCTAACGAGAAGAAGCGTCTACACTGTTTAGATGTCAGGTGTATCCTTCATTATCTGGAAAGAACCAAAACCTGAATAAACTCTGATGCCATGTTAGTGCTTTTTGCCGGGAAATTCAAGGGTAATCATGCTTCCAAAACCACTATTGCGAGATGGATAAAACAGGCTATTGCTTATCTAGCTCAGGGCACTACTTTAACTTTCTCGGTTAGGGCTTGTCACACTGAGTTTTTTGTTTTTCAAAGCTCTTGAGCAATGTTTCTCAATGAGTATTATCACATGATCGATGAGCTTTCTTTCCAAATGCAAATGCGGATCCTGCACCATTTCCTGAGCGTTTGCACTTCAACACAAAGTATGTGGAAATCGGAAAACTCAAAATTAGCTTTGAAAAGCGATTTGGTGAGTGCTTTCAAAAATAAATACATTGTATATATTCAGTTCCAGGTCAGAGTTCACTTCCTGATTGTCGTCAGGAAGATAAAACAATTACCAAACAAAAGCACTTTGAAAATCAGTTAACAAAGCGCAAATCGCTGTTATGCGCAGGGAAAAGCTTTTACCACAGCACTCACTGAAGCGCTTGTGAACTAGGCCTTAAAGCTCATTCTACTAGAAGAATTTCAACCTCTTGGGCAGAGAGGGCTGGTGCTTTTTTTTTTTTTTTTTTTTTTTTTCCCCTTGCATCAACATTTTTTTTAAACTTGCGACAAAACTTCTTTCTTGATGTGTTAGGTTGTTGAATTTTATTTCCTTTAACAAAATATTTGGGTGTGGTATTTGCAGTTTGTGTGAGTGAAGAGTGAAGAGCAAATTTTTCTATTTGCAATATGTGGGTAGAGATGGTGCAAGACACACCTGCAAAGTTTTTCGATTTCAGTAGAAATCTTTCAGGCATTGAAACACAAGTGTTATACTAAATGCAATGGGCTATCGATTCTCCACCACTTCTGCCCCGCCACCATTTCACAGAAATTTTCCAACATGTCCAATTTTTCGATTTTCATAAATGATTTTTTGGATTTGGCTGGTGCCATGGAGTGGTGTGTGTTTGTTAAAAAAAAATTAGTTTAGGTTTGATACTTTTCATAGTTTTCATGTTCTCCGCCTGGCCTTCCATTCCAGCATGGTCTTCCAGTGTAGCTGTTCCAACCGCAAGAACACTGAGAGAACACTATTTTGATCCACTGCAGAGCACTGCTGTGAAGTCCAGAATTGCATTCACTCATAACTTTAAAATGTGACAGCAAGAAATTATAGCTTTACTTACTGGTGTATTGAATTTTCATACAAATTTAAACTAACATTTTCAGAATCTAAAATGTCTTGTAACCCTTTCTTTTCTTTTCCAAAACACCTGCAGTTCCTTCAAGTTCTAAGCAACACGTTTTAGAGAAAGAAGGACGTGGAGATGATCCTGTGCAGCCTGTTGGAGAGAGCTATGTGGAAGAGGTAGATTGACTTGTTAGCTTTATACTAAGAGATGACTTGCTGGTAGACCGTATCCTGAGGGCGTTTGAACATTATGTGCTCACAGCACATCTTATTTTTTGTAATGATTTTGCAGAGTAACTTGTGTGCTTCTATAGCTGCAGTTTTAGACATAATACTTTTGTCTTCAAGATACTTTGTTCTTATCCAGTGCACCAGATTTCCCTATTTTTCTCTTAAAGGGTACCTGAACTGGTCATAAAAATGTGATACTGTTTGTTACCTATGAGTGAAGATTCCATAGCGGTCTTGAGCACCTGATTCCCCTGTTCAAGAGCCTTTAATCAACCTACTAAGAAACTGTCAATCATAAGTGCCCAATGTCATGAATGAGTGCATTTGAACTGGACTTGCACAAGTTTGTAGCTGTGATTGGGTAGCAAAAGAAAGTGTTTGTGCACATAGGAAAAAAGTGCTCTTGTTTTGGCACCAGTTGCAAACTTGCGCATACCCAGTTTAGGTACACTAATTTGTGACTGTGATAAACTGGGCATGTTTATTTTATGATCTTATGCCTGCCACTCACTGCACACAGATTTCCAATACATTTCTGCATGAAATCTATTGGAAATTTATGGAGTTACCTTCCCCCTCCCCCCAGTTATGTGCTTCCCCATCCTGTGCAGAATGTTGCAGTGTTGCGTATGCCGGTACACCTCCTCCTGTGTTCTGTGTCTCTTTATCATCGCCGGATGCCTGTAACCCAGACAGCTGTTCTGATCAGATAGCTAGCTTAGCATTACTACGGTATATGCAGCTTGAACAATTGTATGTAGTATTGTTAGTTTAAAAGTAGGGATTTGTTTGTGCATCAAGATTTTGCTGCTGCTTGTTTGTTGGATTTTTATACTTGCTGTCCATGTCCGCAACATAGCAGTTGTGTTAAGCCCAATCTACACGATAGGATTCTTTGTGCGATTCGATTATGATTCTATTTACGATCTGATTAAATCCGACATGTCCCTTCGGGATTCAATCCGATTTGCCATTGCAAAACAATGACTAATCGAATCCCGATCAGACATGTCTGATTTAATTGGATCGTAAAAAGAATCGTAATCTAATCGCTCAAAGAATCGTATCGTGTAGATGGGGCTTTATACTGTGTGCAGTGCCCATCCCATTAAAAATTTCCTTTTATCTCATTCCATGTGACATTTACACTTAGGATTACTGTCAGTTTGCGACTTTTAGGTCTCATTCACATTGCTGTCTGCCGCAATAGCAGCATAGGGGTCGATATACATGCTGGGAATGCGAACAATCACTCGCGTTCCCATGCCTGTTGGCCGGTGACGGCCAAACCGCAAGTGTTCGCCCGGCGGGTCCTGGACCATCGGAGCGGGGCTGCGAGGGCACCGATCAGCTGCAGGGGGCTGAGGGAAGCCCCAGGTGAGTTAATCTCTTTTTTACTTGGCTTTAGGTTCACTTTAAAGCCAATGGGAATCTTTTCTTTCCCAGAACGTCATTTCGGACAGCACCCCTGGATGAGACCTGTCTCCCTCTCCACCGTAGACAGGAAACTGTTAAAAGAAGAATTTGCATAAGCAATAGGCAGCCACATATAAGATACTACACCTGCCACAGTACCTCAGTTTAGTTTCCTGTCCCGGACGGGATGCATGGGAGAGGTCTCCAGGAGTGCCATCCATGTCAGGCGGCAGGGGCAGCGTTTTCCAGGGCTCCAAACAGCGCTGTTCAGTGAACAGTCGGAGCCCTGCAGCGTGGAGGAGGCTTCTCCATCGGAGGCAGCGACTTTATGCGTGCATTGAAGAGAGTTCACTTCCGGTTAAACCGGAGGTAGTCACACGGCGGCGTCCCGCGTGATCTGAAGTCTGAGCCAGGCGGCAGGGGCCACGGCGGTGATTAGGAATCAGCATACAGCTGATTGATTAAGCATATGCTTAGCCGGCAGGGGCCGCATGCATAATTAGATCAGCTGCATTAAATCAGCAGGTATAAGTTTGTAGAGTCCATGATGCACTCTGGTTTGTGGCTGGGATCATGGAGGACGCCTCTGGGTCAGCTCCTGCATAATCTGCTAAATCTGCCCAGGATCCCTCTCTGGCAAGTAGATGTGGTTATGTTTCTACTGCTTGGCTGGTTGTATGTTATGTATAGAGGGATTTGTCTAATGGCTGGCTATCGTTAATTATGTTTTATACCCCAAAAGACATAAGACTGAGAAGGTTGAAAAGTCTAACAAATCCTCTACTGAGTCTAGTCAGCATGGATTAGCAACTTTGAATTGTGCCAGTATTGTACAGAGAAGGTCCACAGAGAGCAATAGATTCTGCTATTGCTTCTACTGCCTCAGCTGCTTCAGATAGGCCTGGGACTAGTAGTGCTATGGATTATCTGCCTGTTATAACTAATCCAGGTACTTATCCGTTAGCCGGGCACATCCGGCAGGTGGCGCTAATTACTATTCCCCCTCCAGGCCGACATGGATAGTAGGGAAAGCTGTAACTCTGGTGGAGTTTTGTCGCCACCTAGAGGATGCGCCCGGCTAACGGATAAGTACCCTAATCCATCATCTCCTATGTTGTCTACACCTCTGACTATGCCTCCTACTTCTAAAGGGGCCCATAAACTCAGTCGATTTTCTGGCCGACCGATTAATCGTTTGCAAATCGGTTGGCCAATCGACCGATGGCCGATTTCGATCGATTTCGATGGATTTGTCGAACTGGCAGGGTGGAAAATTTGGGTCGATCTGATGAGATTGCTTATCAGTTTGCATTGGCCTTAATGGAAATCTGATGGCAAAAAAATGCCATCAGATCGAATTTCAATAGATTTCAAACTGAAATCTATTGGAATTCTATCCTGGTAAAAAATGTTCTAAAAACGCATCAGATAGATCAGATGCATTTCTTATCTATCTGCTGCCAATCTGACGAGTGTATGGGCACCTTAAGAGACATAGGCCTGTATTCATAGAGCATTCCCGCTTGCGGTAATGCCCAAAACAGCTGACTTTACCGACCATTTAGCAAAGTGTGCATTCATAAAACCTGTTTCCGCATGAAAAGCTACAATTCCTAGGCAGTGCGGGAAATTACCGCCTTCTGCGGAGATTATCACAACACATGTTGCTGAAGGTTAATTCATAAAGATTAGAGCAGGGGGAATGTGAGCAGAGAAACTCTGCTGTTTAGATAATGTGATAAGCCAGCAGATAACAGCCAAGCTAATGGAGAGACAGACCTCCCAGGCAGCTGCAGTGAGAGCAGAACAAAAAC